>NC_036839.1:1447681-1504375 GCF_002910315.2 Salvelinus sp. IW2-2015
TTTGTTTTAGATTCCGTCTCTCACAGTTGAAGTGTACCTATGATAAAAATTACAGACCTCTACATGCTTTGTAAGTAGGAAAATCGGCAAAATCGGCAGTGTATCAAATACTTGTTCTCCCCACTGTATGTAGCTAGCTAGGTAAAAAATGAACCTAGCTAGGTAAACAATGAACCTAGCTAGGTAAACAATGTGTAAGATCACACGCATCACGGAACGTTAGCTAACAAGCCAGCCAGCTAACGTTAGCTAGTTAAACAACAATGAACATAGTGCCAAATCATGTTGTTACTACCCTGCATAAATCTGCTGGGAGCTAACTAACCAGGTTCAATGTTAGCTAGCTAACATTAGGCTCTAATTAGCAAAGCAAACGGCTCTGGGATACAAATAATAATGTCAGCTAGGGAGCCAGCCAGCTAACGTTAGCTAGCTAACAGTACACTTTAGTTAAAGGCATGTAGCTAGCTAGCTAGGTAAACAATGAACCTTGCTAGGTAAACAATGTGTACNAGCTAACGTTAGCTAGCTAACAGTACACTTTAGTTAAAGGCATGTAGCTAGCTAGCTAGGTAAACAATGAACCTTGCTAGGTAAACAATGTGTACGATCACACACGTCACGTAACGTTAGCTAACGAGCCAGCCAGCTAACATTAGCTAGTTAAACAACAATGACCACAGTGCCGAATCACGTCGTTACTACCCTGCATGAATCTGCTGGGAGCTAACCAACCAGGTGCAATGTTAGCTAGCTAACATTAGGCTCTAACTAGCAAAGCAACCGGTTATGGGATATGAATAATAACATCATACACGTAACGTTAGCTAGGGAGCCAGCCAGCTGACGTTAGCTAGCTAGCTAACAATACAATTTAGCTTGAAATGAAACCACCTTCTGTCAAAATTAGAAACGCGTCATATCTAAAAAATTTGCTAGCTGACGCTACACTTTCTTACCCATACACATCATCATGCATGATGGACGTGTCTCCCTGTCACGGATGCCATGCCACAGTTGCCCTTAGTTTGAAGATGTATTCCGGAGACAGGTGTTTTCTCCATCTCTTAATCATATAATATAATTTTCATGAAATCACAAGTCCAATACAGCAAATGAAAGATAAACATCTTGTGAATCCAGCCATCATTTCCAATTTTAAAAAGTTTTACAGTGAAAACACAATATGTATTTCTATTAGCTAACCACAATAGCCAAACACACAACCGCATATTTTCACCATGTTTCCACCGCATAGGTAGCTTTCACAAAACCGACAAAATAGAGAAAATTAGTCACTAACCAAGAAACAACTTCATCAGATGACAGTCTTATAACATGTTATACAATACATTTATGTTTTGTTTGAAAATGTGCATATTTGAGGTATAAATCATAGTTTTACATTGCAGCCACCATCAAAAATAGCACCAAAGCAGCCAGAATAATTACAGAGAGCAACGTGAAATACATAAATACTCATCATAAAACATTTATGAAAAATACATGGTGTACAGCAAATGAAAGATAAACATCTTGTGAATCCAGCCAAAAAAAAAATACAGCGAAAACACAATATAGCATTATATTAGCTTATATTAGCTTATATTAGCTGTCAGGAAGTTTGCTGCCAAATGAGTTCTGTTTTACTCACAGATATAATTCAAACAGTTTTAGAAACTTCACAGTGTTTTCTATCCAATAGTAATAATAATATGCATATTGTATGATCTAGAATAGAGTACGGGGCCGTTTAATTTGGGCACGATTTTTTCCAAAGTGAAAAGCTATCATTCTCGAATTCCACCGATTTCAAAACTCTATCCTCCAGAAAGTGAGGAGCATCACTCATGCAGCTCCACTACATGATACATTTAAAAAAAAGCTGCATTTGACAGCATTTCCAACACAGACTGACCAGCTCACATAGACAGAAGACTATTCCAAACTCCTCTCTCGGCATGTCCAGCCCACTCATTATCTCAGCCAAACATGGCTAGTGGGAAGKTTGCCGACTTTTTCTGTGGCTTAACCAACAAGGCTCGTAATTTAACAATTTTATTTGTATTTACAAATGCATACACATTTGTTATTAAGGCACATGAAAGATCACATGTTCCAGAAGGCATGTTTGCCAAAAAACGCATTTAGATAAAAAATATTCAAACTTTAAATTGGATCTACTGCAAAGTCAGGACTTGCAACATACGCCTAGTTTACTGAATCGGGTCACATTGACATAAGTATTCAGACCCTTTTCACAGTACTTTGTTGAAACACCTTTGGCAGCAAATACAGTCTGAAGTCTTCTTGGGTATGACGCTACAAGTTTTGCACACCTGTATTTGAGGAGTTTCTCCCATTCCTCTCTGCAGATCTTCTCAAGCTCTGTCAAGTTGCATGGGGAGTGTTGCTGCCCAGCTACTTTCAGGTCTCTCCAGAGATGTTTGATCGGGTTCAAGTCAGGGCTCTAGCTGGGCCACTCAAGGACACTGAGTCTTGTCCCGACGCCACTCCTGCGTTGTCTTGGCTGTGTGCTTAGGGTCGATGTCCTGTTGGAAGGTCAAACTTTGCCCCAGTCTGAGGTCCTGAGCACTCTGGAGCAGGTTTTCATCAAGGATCTCTCTGTACTTTGCTCCATTAATCTTTTCCTTGATTCGGACTAGTCTCCCAGTCCATGCCACTGAAAAATATCCCCACAGCATGATGCTGCCTCTACCATGCTTCACCGTAGGGATTGTGCCAGGTTTCCTCTAGACGTGACGCTTGGAATTCAGGCGAAAGAGTTCAGTCTTGGTTTCGTCAGATCAGAAAATCTTGTTTCTCATGGTCTGAGAATCTTTAGGTGCCTTTTGGCAAACTCCACGTGGGCTGTCATGTGCCTTTTACTGAGGAGGGGCTTCCGTCTGACCACTCTACCATAAAAGCCTGATTGGTGGAGTGCTGCAGAGATGGTTTAGCCTTCTGGAAGGTTCATCTCAACAGCAGAACTCCAGAGGTCTGTCAGAGTGACCATCGGGTTCTTGGTCACCTCTGATGGAGGCCACTGTGTTCTTGGGGCCCTTCAATGCTGCGTACATTTTTTGGTACCCATCCCCAGATCTGTGTCTCGACACAATTCAGTCTCGAAGCTCTACGGGTAATTCCTTTGACCTCATGGCTTGGTTTTTGCTGTGACATGCATTGTCAACTGTGGGATCTTATAGAGACAGGTTTGTGGCTTTTCAAATCATGTCCTATAAATTAAATTTGTCCTATAAATTGGACTCCAATTAAGTTGTAGAATCAACTCAAAGATGATCAATGGAAACAGGATGCACCTGAGCTCAATTTCAAGTCTCATAGCAAAGGGTCTAAATACTTTTTTCAGTAAGGGATCTGTTTAAATTTTTTATAAATTTGCATTCATGTCTAAAATCATGTTTTCACTTTATCATTATAGGGTATTGAATGTAGACGGGTGAGAAAAAAATAAGATATTTATCCCATTTTGAATTCCGTCTAACACAACAAAATGTGAAATAAGTCAAGGGGTATGTCAAGGCACTGAACATCTACAACGTTGCAATTTACTTTGTACTCCCTACAGTTTCCTGTGCTTGTCACAACAGTTAATGTAGTTCTATTGTATTCCACACTCTTACTTACAGTTGTGAAGCAGGACCTCCAACAATGTGTTTGAACGTTATTTGTTTATTATTATAGAATATGTCATGCCTTTGCCGCTACAATAGCCTGCTGTTGTATGACAAGTCACAATAATAATTAATAATAGTCAAAACTAATAATGCCAACAGCATTGCCTGGTAATGAAAAAAAAGACGTAGTCATCTGTGAAATGCAAGTACAAATGCAGCCTATAATGAACACATTGACAATTCTCCGGTATTGTCCTTGACAGTAGAAAATGAAGTGAATAGCTCAGCTTGTCTTTGTTGTGATACAATATTATAGATCTATAATTATATTGGGCTGATTTTTTTCCCCCTATCACATTTGATATGCTCGGCACATTGAAGAGATGAATTAGCCATAAAAAACTGGTCTCATAATTCTGACAGTAATTGGAGTATCATTGGGAGAGCGAGAGCTAGAGCGAGAGATGCCTGCAGCTAAAACAGTCATGTTCAAACAGGATACACAGTCCTTACTGAAAACTCTTGTGAATTCACACCATCTTTCACAAAAGGGACACAAAGTATTGTGTTTGAATGTTCTAGCTACTTTGCAAAAGTATTCAGTGTTCACCTCTCCATAGCCGCAACAAATAGGGGTACTGATGGTGTTGCAGCACCCCCTGAGAAATCAGAATTAAAATATATATATATACACTGCTCAAAAAAATAAAGGGAACACTTAAACAACACAATGTAACTCCAAGTCAATCACACTTCTGTGAAATCAAACTGTCCACTTAGGAAGCAACACTGATTGACAATAAATTTCACATGCTGTTGTGCAAATGGAATAGAAAAAAGGTGGAAATTATAGGCAATTAGCAAGACACCCCCAATAAAGGAGTGGTTCTGCAGGTGGTGACAAAGCCACTTCTCAGTTCCTATGCTCCTGGCTGATGTTTTGGTCACTTTTGAATGCTGGCGGTGCTTTCACTCTAGTGGTAGCATGAGACGGAGTCTACAACCCACACAAGTGGCTCAGGTAGTGCAGCTCATCCAGGATGGCACATCAATGCGAGCTGTGGCAAGAAGTTTGCTGTGTCTGTCAGCGTAGTGTCCAGAGCATGGAGGCGCTACCAGGAGACAGGCCAGTACATCAGGAGAGGTGGAGGAGGCCGTAGGAGTGCAACAACCCAGCAGCAAGACGCTTACCTCCGCCTTTGCGCAAGGAGGAGCACTGCCAGAGCCCTGCAAAATGACCTCCAGCAGGCCACAAATGTGCATGTGTCTGCTCAAACGGTCAGAAACAGACTCCATGAGGGTGGTATGAGGCCCGACGTCCACAGGTGGGGGTTGTGCTTACAGCCCGACACCATGCAGGACGTTTGGCATTTGCCAGAGAACACCAAGAGTGGAAATTCGCCACTGGCGCCCTGTGAGACCATATGCTGACACATGCACATTTGTGGCCTGCTGGAGGTCATTTTGCAGGGCTCTGGCAGATATACCTCTCCTTAATGCAACCGCTATGTCAGATTTCAAAATACTAAACGGAAAAATAATTGCACGCTATAATCTGAGACGGCGCTCAAAGTAGCATACCACAGCTGCAAAGATAGCGTCACTATAAACAATAAAATACATGATAAATATTCCATTACCTTTGTTGATTAGGATCAGAAGCACACCAGGAATCCCAGGTCCACAATAAATGTCTGTTTTGTTCGGAAAAATCCGTTATTTATGTCCAAATACCTTCTTTTGTTAGCGCGTCTGGTTTACATATCCAAATGCTAATTCTGGTCAGCGTTATATCGGACAAAAACTTCAAAATGTGATATTACCGGTCGAAGAAACATTTCAAACTAAGTACTGAATCAATCATTAGGATGTTTTTAACATATAGCTTTAATAAAGTTCCAACCGGAGTATTCCTTCTTGTCTGCGTGAGCAATGAAAAGTCAGTGTCGTGCATGAAGAAAAGGCATGAGCAGCGCATGGCTCCTTGATGGACACTCTGACTGATTCTGCTCTCATTCTCTCCCACAACATCATAGAAGTCTCATTGGAATTTCTATTGATTGCTGACATCTAGTGGAACCCCTAGGCAGTGCAACATCAGTCATAACTCAATGTATTTCTTAAAGGACTCTGGTGAATACAGACAAGCTCAGATTTCTGACTTCCTGTTTTGATTTCAACTCAGGATTTTGCCTGCCAATATGAGTTCTGTTAATCTCACAGACATAATTCAAACAGTTTTAGAAACTTGAGTGTTTTCTATCCAATACTAATAATAATATGCAAATATTAGGAACTATGACTGAGGAGCAGGCCGTTTGAAATGGGCACCTTTCATCCAAGCTACTCAATACTGCCCTGCAGCCAACAAATAGTATTTTCCTATCCTGGGCTCCAAATGACCAGAAATGAGAGAGATTATGTTTAATCATAACCGTCTTTCATCAAGGAGCTTAAAACCCAAACTCTAACTGTCTGTAACCCCAAATGATATGCATATTGAGGTAACCCCACTCACCTCCTTTCATAAAGCATTGAGAAGACATGGGATAGGCAGAAACAAACCCACACAGATCATTGGGCTCATCGTTTAGATGATTTCAGCACTTTTTTATTTTCTTGCAGTCCAAGGATGATCAAGTTAGTGAGTAATGGACCGTGAAAAATCTACAATGTTATCAAATGACAACAAAGTCATATTGTCACGCCCTGACCTTAGTTCCATTTTGGTTTGGTCAGGGCGTGAGTTGGGGTGGGCACTCTATGTTTTTGTTCTATGTTTTCCATTTCTATGTGTTTGGCCTGGTATGGTTCCCAATCAGAGGCAGCTATCTATTGTTGTCTCTGATTGAGAACCATACTTAGGTAGCCTTTTCCACCTGTGGTTTGTGGGTAGTTGTTTTCTGTTTGTGTCTGCACCAGAGAGGACTGTTTTGTTTCGTTCCATCTGTTGTTTTTTGATGTTTCAGTGTTCAGTTTATTTATTAAATTAAAATGAACTTACCACACTGCGTTTTGGTCACCTTCGTCTTCAGATGGTCGTTACACATATGGCCTAGCTGAAAAACTCTAACATGGCATTCGCTTTCTGCAGTTTTCCATTATGATAGTATGATGTGAATAATTAGGAACACAATATGCTCTGCTGTATACAAATGTGTTGTGTGTGCTCAGCTTTTGTCTTAATATACAAAGAACATTAACTGTTTAAACGACAAGCACGTACAACCTACTGAGACACCATGACAACTCATACATCTCATCTAATGGGAAAGAATTTACATTCATTTATATCAGAAAGCCTATTTTTACATCTATTAGCACATTGGAAAGAAAAGATGCAATGCATCAGAATATTATACATTTTAATATCCAATAATACCTACTTCCATTTATGTGAATTCACAAAAATAACCTCATCTTTCTCCAATCTGCCCTCATTTTGAGGTGCATCTTGTCGAGCAAGGATAAAAGGAGACAGGGAAAAAGAGAGAGAGAAAGTGAGAGAGAGAGAGACAGACAGACTGTCAAAGGAGCAGATGCCATTCATCTGTTAACCTGTGCAAGGTAGGCTCACTGAAGTCCTCCTCCTTTGGTGGAGAGCATATGCCCACACCAGCTGTGTCCCCGTGACTAGGCAGTGATTGTGTGCTTGCTAACTTCATTCCTGGGAGCTCGGCCAACATGAGTTGGAGTGAGCTGTCCTGGTCTTGATGTACTGGAAGCATCTTCCATTATTCAGCAAGGTTTACTGGTCTTCGTACCACACAATCTCGGTAGGTTTGTACTGCCTTGAGGAGCGAATATAAAATACAATTTTATTGGTCACATACACATGGTTAGCAGATGTTAATGCAAGTTGTACCGGTTTTGACTTGAGGTTATTGTTTACAGGGGTGCTAGGTAGGTCCCGTGTGGCTCAGTTGGTAGAGCATGGCGCTTGCAACGCCAGGGTTGTGGGTTCATTCCCCACGGGGGACCAGGATGAATATGTATGAACTTTCCAATTTGTAAGTCGCTCTGGATAAGAGTGTCTGCTAAATGACTTAAATGTAGGTTGTGCCTACCAGAGAAAATATTGGTTTCTCCTTTTGGTTTGGGAGGAATGAGTCCCATCGGTCTGTAAGTCTACACCAATACAAAGGACTCATGTAAAAGTCAGGATGGACATACACTTTTCATAAACCCTTAAAACATTGGAAATAACTTCAAAACAACGGTATTTTGCGTGGGTTGTATTACCAACATAAATGATTACACACACATATAATAATATGACACAATGAGTTCTGGTTCCTCCATAAATATCCTGTACCTTGTGCCTAAAAAGAGTCCAGTCCGGTAAAGGAGTTCAGGGAACTCAAGGACCTTTGTCACGCAATGTTTGTCTGTTCATTCAACTGTAGCGTAAACCCAGTATAAATCATACAATCAAAATAACAATGATTACCACACAACTATAAAGCGTATCAATATAATAACCTCCTCACTTACAATAACTACAAATCATCCGGTATACATCACCCCAAAACAAATGAAATACCGTATACAAAAAGGTTGTAGTCAGTCGGTCAGTCAGACAATCCAATCCGCCAACAGATCTCCAGCGGAGAAAGACCACAAAGAACAACCGAGAGGTGTAGTCCATGGATGCAAAGAGTGGATCCGATCCTGGTTAAACTAGCCATTAGGCTACAAAAGCACACTTTTAAATGCAACAAAACAAACAGAAGAGAGAAGCTTCGGAACTGAGGGTTGAACACATCCTCATTCACGTCTCCATCACAACCCCACTTTTGCACAGCTGATGCTGGCTATTTATTTGGGAATTAAAGGGGAAGCGCCCTATTGGAAGGAGAACCACTATTTCATTGGGAATTAAAGGGGAAGCACCCTATTGGAAGGAGAAGCACTGAGACGGTTCAGAAAAATGCAGGGCCGTCACACACCCCCTCCCTTGGAAAAAGCCGACCATTGCCCTGGAAGACACATCTTGGTCGGGGAAACCGAGAAAGGTCTCTTCATCACTTTCCTCTACAAAAATATTCATGACTTTTTGGAGCTCACGCTCCTCAGCTGAGGGGTCACAGGCCTTAAGGCGTGAGACTTCTGGGTCTGGGAATCCGAGAAAAGTCTCCTCACTTTCCTCTTCAAAGATATCCAGGACATTGCGGCGCTCAATCTCCTCCAATTCCTCAGCCGAGGGGTAACAGGCCTTAAGGCGTGAGACATGGACAACACGCATATCTTCCCCTTTGTCCTCTTTCACCACTCGGTAGTTCAAAGGGCCCATCTGCTCCCCAATCTTATATGGTCCTTGCCATTTAGGAGAGAGCTTGGCCGAGAAGAATTGTTCAGCTTTCGAGTAAGGATGAGAGCGAAGCCACAACCGATCACGAACTGCATGTCTCGTCTGTTCTTATCATAATTTTATTCTGCTTGAGTCGAGCCTGGATCATGTTCTTTGAGACAAGTCGTGGAGATGGACTACCTGGTCATAGCATGCAGAGTCTGGAGTAAGCTGCCTGGGCTGTGGCACCATATCCAAGGGTCCTCGGAGGGGATGACTTAGGTTCACCTCTGCAGGTGTGACTCCAGTGGWCTCTTGCACAGCAGAATTCAGGGCAAATCAAAACTCGTGAAGGTGCTTGTCCCAGTGTTTGTGCTGGGTCCCTACATAGGAAGCAACCATCGTCTTCAAGGTTCGATTTACTCTCTCCATGAGGTTGGTCTGTGGGTGATAAGCTGTGGTCAACTTCTGTCTCAGGTTCCATCTTTGGCAGATCTCCTCAAAGAGATCAGAGACAAATTGGGAACCTCGATCAGACAGGATGTAATCAGGCACTCCCCAGCGAGTCAGGATCTCTTTCGTAAGGATGTTAGAGATGGTCTTTGCTGTGTTCTGACGCAGAGCAAGGAGCTCCACCCACTTGGAATAGTAATCAACAAAAACAAGCATGTACACATTCTGATTGGAGCTTCTAGGAAATGGACCCATCAAATCCACTCTTAACATTTCCCAAGGTCGGGCAACCACCGTTTGCTGCAACTTGCCAGCAGGCTTTCTACCTTCTGGTTGGTACATTTTGACAAACCTGACAGTTTCGGATGTGACTTCACATCCATGCTCAGATGTGGCCAGTACAGTAATGCTTGCAACCGCTTGTAGGTTTTGAACCTGCCCAAATGACCAGCTAATGGGTCTTCATGGAAATGTTGAAGCAGTTGAAGGCGTAGAGTTTCAGGTATGTACATTTGGTAGAGTGTTCTGTGAGGTAGTTGTACAACTTGGTAGACTTTGTCTTCAATGATGGTCAGCTTTGTGGTAGGATTGACCATCTATTCTCCATCTTCCAGGATAGTCTGGTACAAAGCCTGTACTTCTTGATCATCCTGTTGGGCTTTCCAAATGGCCTCCTCAGAGATGGGAAAGTCCGTTTTGGATGAGTCTCGACTGCTAGACAGGACAGTAGCACATGTAAGATGAGGGCCACCATTACCACCAGCAGGAGCTCCGGATAAGGCGTCTGGAACAGTGTTGTATTTTCCTTTCCTGTATTCTACTGCAAAGGTGAACTCTTGCAACCGTAGAGCCCGTCTGGTACTTGGTTTGTTGGTCTTGAACACCCACACAAGGGAGGAATGGTCAGTGACCACAGTGAAGTGTCTTACCTCCAGGTAGTACCTCCACTTTTCCAAAGCCCAGACAACTGCAAGGCACTCTTGCTCGGTTGTGGAGTAGTTCCGTTCTGCTCCATTCAATGTCCGACTGGCAAACACTAGCACTTCTTCAGTGCCAAGTCCAGTCTGTTGGACTAGGACAGCACCAAGTCCAACATCACTTGCATCAGTGTAAATAACAAAAGGGCAATCAAAGTTGGGATGACCAAAAATGGGAGGTGTGACGAGGTGTCGTTTCAGGGTTTCAAAGAAGGTCTGGCACTCTGCCGTCCATCGGAATTTTGCTCCTTTTCGCTTCAACGCGTTGAGGGGTTCTGCCACCTGGGAGAAGTTCGACATAAACCGATGGTACCATCCAGCCATCCCAAGTAACCGTTGAAGGGCCTTGAGTGTGGTTGGCACAGGGAAGTCTTGTACAGCCTTCGTATTTTCAGGATCCACATGAATGCCGTCAAAAGACACAATATGGTCAAGGAACTTCAGGGAGGTTTGGCAGAAGTTGTTCTTCGTCATATTCAATGTCAGACCAGCTTCTCTTAGCTTGTCCAACACTGCTTGAAGATCTTGAAAGTGTTGTTCTCTGTTCTGGGAGTAGATAATTATATCGTCCAGGTAGACGAAACAGATCTTCCCTTTGAGCTCACCTAACGCAATCTCCATGAGTCTTTGGAAAGTGGCAGGTGCATTCTTTAATCCAAAAGGCATCACCTTAAAGGAAAACAAGCCCTGAGCACAGACAAAAGCAGTCTTGTCCTTGCTTTCCTGGTCSATCTCAACCTGCCAATAGCCACTATTGAGGTCAAGGGTAGTGAACACAACAGCGCCAGACAATGACTCCAGGATCTCGTGGTTGGTGGGAAGAGGATAGGCATCAGTCTGGGAAACATTGTTGGTCTTACTATAGTCCACACAAAATCTAAGACCAAAGGTCTTTTTTGGGATGAGGACAACAGGAGCAGCCCAGGGAGAGGAAGAATGTTCAATTATATCTTGGGTCAACATATCATTAATGACTCTTCTGGGGTGCCATTTTTTATGTAACGGTTTTGACTTGAGGTTATTTATTGCAGGGGTGCCAGGTAGGTTGAGCCTACCAGAGAAAATATTGGTTACTCCTTTTGGTTTGGGAGGGAATGAGTACCATCTGGTCCATCAAGTCTACACCAATACAAAGGACTCATGTAAAAGTCAGGATGCACATACACTTTTCATAAACCCTTAAAACATTGGAAATAACTTCAAAACAACAGTATTATTTTGCGTGGGTTGTATTACCATCATAAATGATTACACACACATATAATAATATAACACAATGAGTTCTGGTTCCTCCAGAAATGTCCTATACCTCGGGCCTAAAAAGAGTCCAGCCCGGTAAAGGAGTTCAGGGAACTCAAGTGACTTATATCACGCAATGTTTTTCCGTTCATTCAAGTGTAGCGTAAACCCAGTATAAATCATACAATCAAAATAACTATTATTTTACCACACAACTATAAAGCGTATCAAATACTAATACATCCTCACTTACAACTAACTACAAATCATCACGGTATACATCACCCAAAAACAAATGAAATACTATATACAAAAAGGTTGTAGTCAGTCAGTCGGTCAGTCAGACAATCCAATCCGCCAACAGATCTCCAGTGGAGAAAGGCCACAAAGAACAACCGAGAGGTGTAGTCCATGGATGCAANGCAACAACCCAGCAGCAAGACCGCTACCTCCGCCTTTGCGCAAGGAGGAGCACTGCCAGAGCCCTGCAAAATGACCTCCAGCAGGCCACAAATGTGCATGTGTCTGCTCAAACGGTCAGAAACAGACTCCATGAGGGTGGTATGAGGGCCCGACGTCCACAGGTGGGGGTTGTGCTTACAGCCCGACACCATGCAGGACGTTTGGCATTTGCCAGAGAACACCAAGAGTGGCAAATTCGCCACTGGCGCCCTGTGAGACCATATGCTGACACATGCACATTTGTGGCCTGCTGGAGGTCATTTTGCAGGGCTCTGGCAGATATACCTCTCCTTAATGCAACCGCTATGTCAGATTTCAAAATACTAAACGGAAAAATAATTGCACGCTATAATCTGAGACGGCGCTCAAAGTAGCATACCACAGCTGCAAAGATAGCGTCACTATAAACAATAAAATACATGATAAATATTCCATTACCTTTGTTGATTAGGATCAGAAAGCACACCAGGAATCCCAGGTCCACAATAAATGTYTGTTTTGTTCGRAAAAATCCGTTATTTATGTCCAAATACCTTCTTTTGTTAGCKCGTCTGGTTTACATATCCAAAYGCTAATTCTGGTCAGCGTTATATCGGACAAAAACTTCAAAATGTGATATTACCGGTCGAAGAAACATTTCAAACTAAGTACTGAATCAATCATTAGGATGTTTTTAACATATAGCTTTAATAAAGTTCCAACCGGAGTATTCCTTCTTGTCTGCGTGAGCAATGGAAMGTCAGTGYCKTGCATGARGAAAAGRCATGAKCAGCGCATGGCTSCTTGATGGACACCTGACTGATTCTGCTCTCATTCTCTCCCACAACATCATAGAAGTCTCATTGGAATTTCTATTGATTGCTGACATCTAGTGGAACCCCTAGGCAGTGCAACATCAGTCATAACTCAATGTATTTCTTAAAGGACTCTGGTGAATACAGACAAGCTCAGATTTCTGACTTCCTGTTTTGATTTCAACTCAGGATTTTGCCTGCCAATATGAGTTCTGTTAATCTCACAGACATAATTCAAACAGTTTTAGAAACTTGAGTGTTTTCTATCCAATACTAATAATAATATGCAAATATTAGGAACTATGACTGAGGAGCAGGCCGTTTGAAATGGGCACCTTTCATCCAAGCTACTCAATACTGCCCCTGCAGCCAACAAATAGTATTTTCCTATCCTGGGGCTCCAAATGACCAGAAATGAGAGAGATTATGTTTAATCATAACCGTCTTTCATCAAGGAGCTTAAAACCCAAACTCTAACTGTCTGTAACCCCAAATGATATGCATATTGAGGTAACCCCACTCACCTCCTTTCATAAAGCATTGAGAAGACATGGGATAGGCAGAAACAAACCCACACAGATCATTGGGCTCATCGTTTAGATGATTTCAGCACTTTTTTATTTTCTTGCAGTCCAAGGATGATCAAGTTAGTGAGTAATGGACCGTGAAAAATCTACAATGTTATCAAATGACAACAAAGTCATATTGTCACGCCCTGACCTTAGTTCCATTTTGGTTTGGTCAGGGCGTGAGTTGGGGTGGGCACTCTATGTTTTTGTTCTATGTTTTCCATTTCTATGTGTTTGGCCTGGTATGGTTCCCAATCAGAGGCAGCTATCTATTGTTGTCTCTGATTGAGAACCATACTTAGGTAGCCTTTTCCCACCTGTGGTTTGTGGGTAGTTGTTTTCTGTTTTGTGTCTGCACCAGAGAGGACTGTTTTGTTTCGTTCACTCTGTTGTTTTTTGATGTTTCAGTGTTCAGTTTATTTATTAAATTAAAATGAACACTTACCACACTGCGTTTTGGTCACCTTCGTCTTCAGATGGTCGTTACACATATGGCCTAGCTGAAAAACTCTAACATGGGCATTCGCTTTCTGCAGTTTTCCATTATGATAGTATGATGTGAATAATTAGGAACACAATATGCTCTTGCTGTAATACAAATGTGTTGTGTGTGCTCAGCTTTTGTCTTAATATAACAAAGAACATTAACTGTTTAAACGACAAGCACGTACAACCTACTGAGACACCATGACAACTCATACATCTCATCTAATGGGAAAGAATTTACATTCATTTTATATCAGAAAGCCTATTTTTACATCTATTAGCACATTGGAAAGAAGAGATGCAATGCATCAGAATATTATACATTTTAATATCCAAATAATACCTACTTCCATTTATGTGAATTCACAAAAATAACCTCATCTTTCTCCAATCTGCACCTCATTTTGAGGTGCATCTTGTCGAGCAAGGATAAAAGGAGACAGGGAAAAAGAGAGAGAGAAAGTGAGAGAGAGAGAGACAGACAGACTGTCAAAGGAGCAGATGCCATTCATCTGTTAACCTGTGCAAGGTAGGCTCACTGAAGTCCTCCTCCTTTGGTGGAGAGCATATGCCCACACCAGCTGTGTCCCCGTGACTAGGCAGTGATTGTGTGCTTGCTAACTTCATTCCTGGGAGCTCGGCCAACATCGAGTTGGAGTGAGCTGTCCTGGTCTTGATGTACTGGAAGCATCTTCCATTATTCAGCAGGTTTACTGGTCTTCGTACCACACAATTCGGTAGGTTTGTACTGCCTTGAGGAGCGAATATAAAATACAATTTTATTGGTCACATACACATGGTTAGCAGATGTTAATGCAAGTTGTACCGGTTTTGACTTGAGGTTATTGTTTACAGGGGTGCTAGGTAGGTCCCGTGTGGCTCAGTTGGTAGAGCATGGCGCTTGCAACGCCAGGGTTGTGGGTTCATTCCCCACGGGGGGACCAGGATGAATATGTATGAACTTTCCAGTTTGTAAGTCGCTCTGGATAAGAGTGTCTGCTAAATGACTTAAATGTAAATGTAGGTTGTGCCTACCAGAGAAAATATTGGTTTCTCCTTTTGGTTTGGGAGGGAATGAGTCCCATCTGGTCTGTCAAGTCTACACCAATACAAAGGACTCATGTAAAAGTCAGGATGGACATACACTTTTCATAAACCCTTAAAACATTGGAAATAACTTCAAAACAACGGTATTTTGCGTGGGTTGTATTACCAACATAAATGATTACACACACATATAATAATATGACACAATGAGTTCTGGTTCCTCCATAAATATCCTGTACCTTGTGCCTAAAAAGAGTCCAGTCCGGTAAAGGAGTTCAGGGAACTCAAGTGACCTTWGTCACGCAATGTTTGTCTGTTCATTCAASTGTAGCGTAAACCCAGTATAAATCATACAATCAAAATAACAATGATTTTACCACACAACTATAAAGCGTATCAAATACTAATACCTCCTCACTTACAACTAACTACAAATCATCACGGTATACATCACCCCAAAACAAATGAAATACCGTATACAAAAAGGTTGTAGTCAGTCGGTCAGTCAGACAATCCAATCCGCCAACAGATCTCCAGTGGAGAAAGGCCACAAAGAACAACCGAGAGGTGTAGTCCATGGATGCAAAGAGTGGATCCGATCTTGGGTAAACTAGCCATTAGGCTACAAAAGCACACTTTTAAATGCAACAAAACAAACAGAAGAGAGACGCTTCAGAACTGAGGGTTGAACACATCCTCATTCACGTCTCCATCACAACCCCACTTTTGCACAGCTGATGCTGGCTATTTAATTGGGAATTAAAGGGGAAGCGCCCTATTGGAAGGAGAATCACTATTTAATTGGGAATTAAAGGGGAAGCGCCCTATTGGAAGGAGAATCACTATTTAATTGGGAATTAAAGGGGAAGCGCCCTATTGGTGTAGCGAAATGCTTGTTCTTCTAGTTCCGACAGTGCAGTAATATTAGTAAGAAATCTAACAAATTCACAATGACTAAATTAAACACACAAATATAAAAGGGATGAAAAGAATATGTACATATAAATAAATGGATAAGCGATGGCCGTGCGGCATAGGCAAGATGCAGTAGATGGAATAGAATACAGTATGTACATATGTGATGAGTAATGTAGGATATGTATACATTATTAAAGTGGCGTTATATAAAGTGACTAGTGATACCTTTTAATTAAATTCATTTATTACATGTATTAAAGTGGCCAGAGATTTGAATCTGTATGTTGACAACAGCCACTCTATATTAGATGACTGTTTACCAGTCTGATGGCCTTGAGATAGAAGCTGTTTTTCAGTCTCTCGGTCCCAGCATTGATGCACCTGTACTGACCTCACCTTCTGGGTGACAGTGGGGTGAACAGGCAGTGGCTTCAGTGGTTGTTGTCCTTGATGATCTTTTTGGCCTTCCTGTGACATCGGGTGGTGTAGGTGTCCTGGAGAGTAAGTAGTTTGCCAACCGGTGATGCGTTATGCATACCACACTACCCTCTGGAGAGCCTTGCAATTGTGGGCACAGCAGTTGCCGTACCAGGCGGTGATACAGCCCATCAGGATGCTCTTGATTGTGCAAATGTAAAATTTTGACTGTTTTAGGTGACAAGCCAAATTTCTTCAGTCTCCTGAGGTTGAAGAAGGGCTGTTGCGCCTTTTTCACCACGCCGTCTGTGTGGATGGACCATTTCAGTTTGTCCGTGATGTGTACGCAGAGGAACTTAAAACTTTCAACCTTCTCCACTACAGTCCCGTCGATGTGGATGGGGGGATGCTCCCTCCCTCCATGACCATCTCCTTTGTTTTGTTGATGTTGAGTGAGAGGTTATTTTCCTGACACCACACTCCGAGGGCCCTCACTTCCTCCCTGTAGGCCGTCTCATTGTTGTTGGTAATCAAGCCTACCACTGTAGTGTCGTCTGCAATCTTGATGATTGAGTTGGAAGTGTGCATGGCCACACAGTCATGGCTGAACAGGGATTACAGAAGAGTGCTGAGAACGCACCCTTGTGGGGCCCCAGTGTTGAGGATCAGCGGGGTGGAGGTGTTGTTTCCTACCTTCACCACCTGGGGGCGGCCAGTCAGAAAGTCCAGGACCCAGTTGCACAGGGTGTGGTTGACACCCAAGGTCTCAGGCTTAATGATACGTTTGGAGGGTACTATGGTATTAAATGCTGAGCTGTAGTCAGTGAACAGCATTCTTACATAGCTATTCCACTTGTCCAGATGGGATAGGGCAGTGTGCAGTGTGATGGCGGACTTAGTGGGGTGGTTAGAAAATTGGAGTGGGTCTAGGGTATCAGGAAGGGTGGAGGTGATATGCTCCTTGACTAGTCTCTCAAAGCACTTCATGAAGACAGAAGTAAGTGCAACGGGCGATTGTCATTTAGTTCAGCTACCTTTACCTTGGGAACATCTTGAAGCATGTGGGGACAACAGACTGGGATAAGGATTGATTGAATATGTCTGTAAACACACCAGCCAGCTGGTCTGCGCATGCTCTGAGGATGCAGCTTGGGATGCCGTCTGGGCCGGCAGCATTGCGAGGGTTAACACGTTTAAATGTTTTACTCATGTTGGCTGCAGTGAAGGAGAGCCCACAGGCTTTGGTCGTGGGCTGTGTCAGTGGCACTGTATTGTCCTCAAAGCGAGGAAAGAGGTTGTTTAATTTGTCTGGGAGCAAGACTTCGATGTCCACGACGTGCCTGGTATTCTTTTTGTAATCCGTGATTAACTGTAGACCCTGCCACATACATCTCGTGTTGGAGCCGTTGAATTGCGACTCTACTTTGTCTCTATACTGCTTGTTTGATTGCCTTGAGGAGGGAAAAGCTGCACTGTTTGTATTCAGTCATGTTTCCAGTCACCTTGCCATGATTAAAAGCATTTGTTCGTGCTTTCAGTTTTGCGCAAATGCTGCCATCAATCCACGGATTCTGGATAGGAAATGTTTTAATAGTAACATTGGGTACGACATCTCCGATGCACTTGTAATAAACTCGCTCACCKAATCAGCGTATACGTCAATGTTGTTGTCTGAGGCTGTCGGGAACATATAACAGACTACGAGATCGGAGCAATCCTGAAGCGTGGAATCCAATTGGACAGACCAGCGTTGGACAGACCAGAGCATGGGCGTTTCCTGTTTAAGTTTCTGTCTATAGGCTGGAAGCAACAAATTGGAGTCATGGTCAGATTTGCCGAAGGCAGGGCGGGGGAGGGCTTTGTTTGATCATGTGTGATGCTAAAGGGAAGATAGTACCTTGTTTAACTAGCCACATTAAACCAAACGTAGGCTTCACTTGTGGCGGGCATTAGGGCACAACCTATGTTCTTGGCTCAGTGTTTGTACCATGCAGCATGATATCAGATCCAAGTAGGTTTCATACATATTACATACTTACAACAAATAGATTTGTTACCTCTATAGGCAAGCATAGAACAGGGTAATGTCAAGATGGCGCCAGAGGGGAGGGCTGCCGTCTTTTCAGCTCTTAACTAACCATGCTATTTTGTTAGTTTTTTCGCATTGTTTGTGCATAATGTTGAYGYTACTGTCTCTTATGACCCAAAAGAGCTTCTGGACATCAGAACTGGGATTACTCACCTCAAATTGGACGATGAGTTATTCTTCAATGAGTCGTACGCGAGGGATATACTACAGACACCCGACCAGGCCCAGATCCCGGTGATTCACTGGAAAAGGAAACAAAGATTTTGCGGAAAGAGATCAGGATGCTTTGTAAGGTTCAGGCGACGACGGGCTAATCTGCCCTTGCCTTCTATTCTGCTCGTTAACGTTCAATCGCTGGAAAATATATGGGAGCACGTATATCCTACCAACGGGACATTAAAAACTGTAATATCTTATGTTTCACTGAGTCGTGGCTGAACGATGACATTAAGAACATGCAGCTGACGGTTTGTACACTCTATCGGCAGGACAGAACAGCAGCATCTGGGCGGGGGCCTATGCATATTTGTAAACAATAGCTGGTGCACGATATCTAAGGAAGTCTCAAGGTTTTGCTCGCCTGAGGTAGAGTATCTCATGATGAGCTGTAGACCACACTATCTACCTAGAGAGTTTTCATCTGTATTTTTTGTAGCTGTCTACATTCCACCACAGACAGAGGCTGGCACTAAAACGGCACTCAATGAGCTGCATTCCTCCATAAGTAAACAGGAAAATGCTCATCCAGAGGTTAGGTGAAAAGTAAAAAGTGAAAATGGCACCGGAGGAGATGGCCGCCGTTTTACGGTCTCCTAACCAAATGTGCTATTTTGTGTTTTTTTCCCCCGATATTTGTAAATTATTTTGTACATAATGTTTCTGCAACCGTATCTTACGGAAGAAAAGAGCTTCTGGATATCAGTACACCGATCACTCACCTCGGATTAGACAAAGATATTTCCAACAACAAGCAGGACTCAGACGATATTCTCCAAACACCYCACAGGGCAGACATCCCAATTATGCGCAAAAGGAAGCGACGCAGAGAACAGCACACTCCGGTAAGACGAGGGGGGCGGTCTGGGCATATTTGTAAATGACAGCTGGTGCACGAAATCTAAGGAAGTCTCTAGATGTAACTCTCCTGAAGTAGAGTATATTGTGATAAATTGCAGGCCACACTACTAAATCCGACCACAACTCTATCCTCCTGATTCCTGCTTACAATCAAAAATTAAAGCAGGAAGCACCAGTGACTCGGTCTATAAAAAAATGGTCAGATGAAGCAAATGCTAAACTACAGGACTGCTTTGCTATCACAGACTGGAACATGTTCCGGGATTCTTCCGATGACATTGAGGAATACACCACATCAGTCACTGGCTTTATCAATAAGTACATTGAGGACGTCGTTCCCACAGTGACTGTACGTACATACCCCAACCAGAAGCCATGGAATACAGGCAACATTCGCACTGAGCTAAAGGGTAGAGCTACCGCTTTCAAGGTGCGGGACTCTAACCCGGAGGCTTACAGGAAATTCTGCTATGCCCTGCGACGAACCATCAAACAGGCAAAGCGTCAATACAAGGCTAAGATTGAATCATACTACACCGGCTCCTAAGCTCGTCGGACGTGGCAGGGCTTGCAAACTATTACAGACTACTAAGGGAAGCACAGCTGCGAGCTGTCCAGAGACACGAGCCTACCAGACGAGCTAAATCACTTCTATGCTCTTTTCGAGGCAAGCAACACTGAGGCATGCATGAGAGCATCAGCTGTTCCGGACGACTGTGTGATCACGCTCTCCGTAGCCGACGTGAGTAAGACCTTTAAACAGGTCAACATACACAAGGCTGCGGGGCCAGACGGATTACCAGGACGTGTGCTCCGGGCATGTGCTGACCAACTGGCAGGTGTCTTCACTGACATTTTCAACTTGTCCCTGATTGAGTCTGTAATACCAACATGCTTCAAGCAGACCCCCATAGTCCCTGTGCCCAAGAACACAAAGGCAACTTACCTAAATGACTACAGACCCGTAGCACTCACGTCCGTAGCCATGAAGTGCTTTGAAAGGCTGGTAATGGCTCACATCAACACCATTATCCCAGAAACCCTAGACCCACTCCAATTTGCATACCGCCCAAACACATCCACAGAGGATACATTCTCTATTGCACTCCACACTGCCCTTTCCCACCTGGACAAAAGGAACATCTATGTGAGAATGCTATTTATTGACTACAGCTCAGTGTTCAACATATGAATGTCCTCAAAGCTCATCACTAAGCTAAGGACCCTGGGACTAAACACCTCCCACTGCAACTGGATCCCGGACTTCTTGACGAGCCGCCCCCAGGTGGGTAGCGTAGGTAACAACACATCTGTCATGCTGATCCTCAACACGTGGGCCCCTCGGGTGCATGCTCAGTCCCCTCCTGTACTCCTTGTTCACTCATGACTGCACGGCCAGGCATGACTCCAACACCATCATTAAGTTTGCTGATGACAAAACAGTGGTAGGCCTGATCACCGACAACGATGAGACAGCCTATAGGGAGGAGGTCAGAGACCTGACCATGTGGTGCAAGGACAACTACCTCTCCCTCAACGTGATCAAGACAAAGGAGATGATTGTGGACTATAGGAAAAGGAGGACAGAGCACGCCCCCTTTCTCATCGACGGGGCTGCAGTGGAGCAGGTTGAGAGCTTCAAGTTCCTTGGCTTCCACATCACCAACAAACTAACATGGTTGAAGCACATCAAGACAGTCGTCAAGAGGGCACGACCAAACCTATTCCAACTCAGGAAACAAAAAATATTTGGCTTGGGTCCTCAGATCTTTAAAAGGTTTTACAGCTGCACCATCAATCATCCTGTTGGGTTGCATCACTACCTGATTGTAACTGCTCGGCCTCCGACGTCAAGGCACCACAGAGGGTAGTGGGTATGGCCCAGTACATCACCGGGGCAAAGCTTCCTGCCAATCAGGACCTCTAGGTCAGAGGAAGGCCCTAAAAATTGTCAAAGACTCCTGCCACCCTAGTCATAGTCTGTTCTCTCTGCTACCGCACGGCAAGCGGTACCAGAGCTCCAAGTCTAGGTCCAAGAGACTAAACAGCTTCTACCCCCAAGCCATAAGACTTCCTGAACAGCTAATCAAATGGCTACCAGACTATTTGCATTGCCCCCCCCCCCCCCCACCCTTACGCTGCTGCTACTATTATCTTTGCATAGCCACTTTAATATCTCTACCTACATGTACATAATTACCTCAATTACCTCGACATCGGTGCCCCCACACATTGACACATTGACTCTGTACCGGTACCCCCTGTATATAGCCCCACTATTGTTATTTACCGCTGCTCTTTAATTATTTGTTATTCTTATCTCATACTTTTTTTTTGGTATTTTCCTAAAACTGCATTTTTGGTTAATGGCTTGTAAGTAAGCATTTCACTGTAAGGTCTACACCTGTTGTATTCGGCGCATGTGACAAATAACATTTTATTTTATTTTATTTGAACAAATACCAGGGTTGTGGGTTTAATTCTCACGAGGGCAAATACTGAATATATCACTGTCAATGTTGACAGTGCTGTCACTTTCATAAAATCTAAACAATTACCATATTGCTGTAAATGATCACAGCCTATTTCAAACAACTACAATCTCGTAACAACCAATCAGAGAACTATGATGGGAAGTATGATGCAATGATGTTTGATACACAGGCAATGTGGCTCACTGTTAGCCTATGTTTAATAATGGCTGCCCCTTCCTCATGGTTCTATTAGCTTTAGTAAATGCCCCTCATAAAGCAAAACATCCACTCCATTAAAGATGATTTAGGTTCTGTCTTCCAGTACCACCCACTATTGAGAAACCTTCAGAGAAATAATTGGGTTTTAATCAAGGGACAATCTACAGTAAAATATACACTCTGCAAACTTTCCATGAATAATTGGGGCCAATGTGTGACATCAGGGTCAGCATTTCAAAATGGTTTGATGTAGATTTAAATAATATTTTCTTGCAGATTCACATGTTTAGTTACTGGAATAAAAGTTTAGGTAGGCACAATGAGACCATAACTCCACCTAGCAACAACAATACATCTACATGTAATTCACTATGTCACAAGAAACACGGACACCGCATTTCTTTGTCATGCCTAGTTGCCAGGTCTTTTTGTGCTTTCGTAAACTTCTCTATCATTTATAGCAATCCTTTAACATTCCTGAAGAATGAAAAAGATAATCAACAGCATTTCTATCGGTTTTAATAGTTCGTAGAATACGATGGTTTCTGTCAACAAAATCATTCACAATAATAATAATAAGCAATAATGAAATTGAACCTCTGGCCTTCTCATTCAATGGGTTTTGAGAAGGAGATGAGAAAAGGGGATGCGATGAGTCAAGGAAATGCAGAGGAATTGCAGAGGAATTTGACAGCTATTAAACCATCACTCAGTCTTTGTCATTTTATTTTAAAGTCATCACAAATATGAAGATATTTACATACACAGCCCTTATTGGCTGATAGGATGGTCTATAGCACACCCCTTACCCAGATGAACAGTTATTGGTCTATTATAATCAGATCACATTATGACATCATGATGTGGGCCAAAAGTTTCCTGACTGACTGCGCTACCATAATCCCCATGGCCTGACAAGAAACAACCCCTAGCCCCTATTTCTAAGAGTCTAGACACTTGTGGAAATCTGATAGGGATTGATGGGTGGTGACATGGTGAGAGCTCCACCATACCCTCTGAAAGGCTTGGTGGTATTTTGGTGGTATAAGTGTCTAGAGGTAGGTGCTAGGGGTTGCTTCTGGACAGGACTCCACAACCCTCAGGGTGTGTGGTGGACCTACAGCACGACTTGAGGCATTGGTTGGAGGTTTCATTCCATTGCTATACACACATGGTTTTGCAAAGGAGTACGCTGGACACACCCTTGGCACTCTTTCAGGCTGATCAAACCGTTCTGGGTAGCTGAAGACCTGCTGTAAACCGTGAAAGGATATATTTACATGTTTACTATTCACACCCTTGCTTTATTCCAGCTAATTTGATGTGCAACCACCTACTAACTATAGCTAGAGGCATATCTCTAGTCTAGCAATAAATACTATAAATAAATATAAATAAATACTTGTTTCGGGTGTATAGCATCATTGAATAAGATTACCAATGGTTAGTTAGGTAGCTAGGAAATACTGTATCAGGCAGCTAACAATTTACAGTAACATCAGTTCATCAATAAATCAGTACACACTAAATGACGTGTACTGATCTTACTTTATCTTGGCACTGTATGGGCAGCTGTTAATCGATAATCGCTGTTATCAAATTATTTTGAAAAATAAAAAATATGGTGCTAGTACCCAGAAAATATACAGTTGGTGGTTTTATGAGGACGGTCATGATTTGTACACAAACAAAGATATGCTTCAGATTTCCATATAATATTAGCTAATACAACACACTACAATCCTCTTGTCTGTGGCTGTGAAGTGGAATCAGGSTAAACAAAGGGRGCACTTTCACGATTAAAGAGCTCAGCATCCCTTGAACAGCAGAGCCTGCCAATCACCGGAGTCCTCCAAAGGCATCTGTGGCCACATGTTCTACACTCCTCGTAAAGTAACCTGGGGAAATGAATGARCCTCCATTGGCAACCACACAACAAATGGATCTATAAAAGTAGCATAATGTTCTCAAGGAAACTTTACTCTTCACTAGTTCATAATCAGTGGGTTGCAACAATGGGTTGTAAATTAAACTCACTTCAAGTTCATGCAGTATACATGTTTAGCTTGATATAAAGAGTTTTTTTGGTTCAATAAATGCTAACAATGCAGTGTATGTAAATGGTTTTGAAATTAAATTAAATAAATAATTGAGGAATGGTGACTCAATCATTTAACTTGATGCAAACAGAGTTGATTTAGCATATGCACATAATATATGAAAATGTTGTCTTTGCATAAAGCTTTTTACATTATGCTCTTAAGAATTATTGCTGAGAAGGCATTTTCTGAACAATCATGAACATACTTCTTCTCCATAATCACCATCGCTCGTAAACATAAGAACCTCATGTTCAGAATTGTACTTTTTACCTGCGTGCAAACAATTACAAACACTTTAGAATTAAAGAGACTGGAGGTTTGTGGACAGGTATTAATTATAACTTTATTTATGCAGATTCCTTGTACATTTGCATAAAAGTAATTCCACAGATGGGTTTACGGGAGTAACAACCGTGCCAGACTGCTATAAAACATCTGCCTAATCACAACAGAGCTCGTCTTAACTAGCCGCAGCAGAAACAGGTTGACATGTCATCTCAAAGAAAGTGCATGTCTGATGTCTACTGCTCCTGGAAGATTCTGCAGAGGTGGAAAGGTTGTTTCAAGAGATACTTTTGTCAAAGTTAACATTTAGACCATTTCCTTTGGACTTGCTGTGCTGTTTTTAATCTGTTCTTGTGTTGTCAGAATAACCCACTTACTGTATCTTAGAAGAACATTGATCTTGTCAACCCAATGGCGTGTGTCTTTGTGTGTGTGTGTGTGGGGGGGGAAACAGGATTTTGAAAGGAAACAATTGTTTTGTCCCCACAAGGATAGGGAAAGATTTTATTAATCCAGGGGCACTCTTTGGCTGCCTGCGAGTGCACACACACACACATACAGTACACATACACACGCCAGTGCAGCGTTGCTGCAAGGTCACACCAAATATTGATAAATCACCCAGCTGTGTATCCCTCTGACAACTCAGAATAACATCAGGCTGAATGGGGGCGAACGAAAGACTATCAAGCGGCCCTTTTCCTGACACTTTTGTTCAATCATGGCCAGATTGCTTACGACAGCACCGGCAGATGTTTCATCTTCATCTTTCCACAGTTGATAACGTGTGTCAAGTCATATTTCTGTAGGTACTTCACCTCACCCAATGGCCGAATTCAATCCAGGAAGTAGGATGCAGAAAATGTTAGTGGCGATATATCGCCAGTTTTATACTTTTTAAAACACATATATTTTATAATTTCAAGACACACACATTTTACACCTTTAAAACATTTGTTTTAAGTGTTTTAGTTTAGGACAATGGTGATACTGCTGTTCTTAACAAACCATGTTGGCTGGATTTTGACGTCTCCTGGAGCTAGCGTTAGCAGGCTAGCCTCCGGCTAGCTCTGACTAGCTAGTTTACCTGGCTGTCACCGGCAAACCTGATCTCAAGTCGCGGGTTGGCTCTTGTAGCCGCTGTTTCTTACTCAAGTATAAGCATATCGGATTCCTCTGATTTGGAGTCGATCCAGAGATGGACGTTAAAGCTATGAAATGTGAGACCTATCATATGTTCACCGTAGTGTAAGAGGAACAATTTACTGACATACACTTGTGAAAAGTGTAGACAACTTGTTGCTTCAAAATACCAGATTATTGAACTATTAAAGGAGAACAGGGTCCTAAAATAATGTCGTAGTCTGGCCAAGGAGACTTCAGGATTGCATGCTGTTTTGACRAGACAATTTTAAATGACTGAGGGGATAATCCAGGGTGCTGTCACGGCCGTTTAAAGGAGTGGACCAAGGTGCAGCGCGATTGGAATACATCTTTTAATTCAACGAAGAACACTTAACAAACTAACAAACGAAACGTGAAGCCAACGTAGTGCTCACAGGCAACTAAACATGGACAACTACCCACCAAACCAATATGGAAAATGGCACCCTAAATAGGCTCCGCAATCAGAGACAACGATAAACAGCTGTCTCTGATTGGGAACCCACTCAGGCCATCATAAACCTACAACCCTTAGACAATACAAAATCMCCATAGATAACAAAAAACCCTAGACATGACAAAAACCCCTRGACAATGCAAAACWTAAACAAACCACCCCTTGTCACACCCTGCCCTAACCAAATAATAAAAAAAGCAAATATAACTAAAGTCAGGGTGTGACAGGTGCTCTACGAGATTGGGCTCCTCTGCAGTAGCCACTKWGGATACTGCATTGGACCACTTTCCTGTATAAACACATCCCACCGACAATAACCGGAGGACTACTGCATCTTGTTCTACATAGGAGTAAAGGTATTATCGAAATACAGGTAGGAGAGGAAGAACAGTCCTCTCTCTCGTCCAGACCTGCGGCTCTCTAAACGTTTTACAGCTTTGAGCCCCCTGACTTCACCGTGGCCCTCCGACAAGGCCCTTCGACGCTCCCCCCATCCTTCCCACTCAACCTGAGCACCCAGCTCAAGCTCCTCTGGATCTGGTCCTGGATTTCTGAGGCAGCCATCCCCTGGATCAACCACAATAGCATGTCACACAGGCTCTCAGCGAGCCTCTTGCTATGGGTCACTTGTGGTTGTTATGGAGTTCCATAGTTAGGCATGTGGTGGTTGCAGAAATAAGGACCCATTACTTCCCTGTTGCCCTTGTTTAGGGCGTAGCTCACCAGGTCTACTGTGATGGAGAAGCACCCGAATGTTTTTACAAACGACATACATCTTCATAAATTGGAGCAATTAAAAGCTGATTTCAGAGTGCTCATAGATAAATTAAAGGAAACAGACAAACAGGATCACCTCTATGGGCATCAACCTATTCCTGATGGATTTGGAGTAGATTGAACATTTTCAACACTTTTGGGAGAGGCCCCAGTTCAAGAAGAGGGATGGCTTGCATCCGAATWGGAAAGGGGCAAAAGTTATCTTAGCCAACATCGAAGAGGCTTTTATTTAAAAAAAGACTCAAGCACAGCCCAACTCCTGACAGGTAATTCTTCCCATTCACGCTATTTCAAAGCATTATCGTAGTACTGCTACAGATAGCCATTATCTCAGGGGTATTATCAGTAAAAATACCCYCAAAAAGTTAGCTTTTGGTGATGAGCCAAAATACACATGTATCTGTTGCATTGGTTCTCTATAGAACTTTAAGATATTGTTATGATGAGATATCAGGCCTTGTCCAAGKCAATAAAAAAGTGACTCTGTAGCTGATTAGCAGTTTTGCAGGCAATTTAGGCCTAGATTCAATCAGATCAAGCGTTAACCGGTGATAACTGACACCCGCATAGCTGGTGTTTTTGGCGGTGTCGGAAGGTGTAACTGCGTTGGATCGGTGAGCAGCGGCTATTGGATTATCATGTGTTCAGAGCTGACAGATAGGGTAGAGAGAGTGGAGTGCCATTCTTATTAAAAATAATTCATCTGTCCCTGTGAAGGCACTGAAATCCATTTCCCTTGCCCATCTATTTGAGCTACTATCTTTAAGCTTGTGTCTGGGGAAAAATCTATCCATAACTRCGTAAAATGTATCCATACAGTGGCTTGCGAAAGTATTCACCCCTCTTGGCATTTTTCCAATGTTGTTGCCTTACAACCTGGAATTAAAATAGATTTTTGTGGGGTTTGTATAATTTGATTTACACAACATGCCTACAACTTTGAAGATGCTAAATATTTGTTATTGTGAAACAAACAAGAAATAAGACAAAAAAAGCATGCATAACTATTCACCCCCCAAAGTCAATGCTTTGTAGAGCCACCTTTTGCAGCAATTACAGCTGCAAGTCTCTTGGGGTTATGTTATATGTTATAACATATATGTTATGTTATATGTTATGTTATAAGCTTGGCACATCTAGCCACTGGATTTTTGCCCGTTCTTCAAGGCAAAACTGCTCCAGCTCCTTCAAGTTGGATGGGGTCTGCTGATGTACCGCAATCTTTAAATCATACCACAGATTCTCAATTGGATTGAGGTATGGGCTTTGACTAGGTATTTAAATGTTTCCCCTTATTAAACTGCTCGAGTGTTACTTTAGCAGTATGCTTAGGGTCATTGTCCTGCTGGAAGGTGAACCTCTGTCCCAGTCTCAAATCTCTGGAAGACTGAAACAAGTTTCCTCAAGAATTTCCCTGTATTTAGCGCCATCCATYATTCCTTAAATTCKRACCAGCTCCCAGTCCAGGCCGATGAAAAACATCCCCACAGCATGATGCTTCCACCACCATACTTCACTGTGGGGATGGTGTTCTCGGGGTGATGAGAGGTGTTGGGTTTGCGCCAGACATAGCGTTTTCCTTGATGGCCAAAAAGCTCAATTTTAGTTTCATCTGACCAGAATACCTTGTTCCATATGTTTGGGGAGTCTCCCACATGCCTATTGGTGAACACCAAACATGTTTGCTTACTTTCTTCTTTGAGTAATGGCTTTTTTTCTGGCCACTCTTCCATAAAGCCCAGCTTTGTGGAGTGTACGGCTTAAAGCGGTACTATGGAGAGATACTCCAATCTCCTCTGTGGAACTTTGCAGCTCCTTCAGGGTTATCTTTGGTCTCTTTGTTGCCTCTTTGATTAATGCCCTCCTTGCCTGGTCCGTGAGTTTTGGTGGGCGGCCCTCTCTGGCAGGTTTGTTGTGTTGCCATATTCTTTCCATTTTTTAATAATGGATATAATGGTGCTCCGTGGGACWTTCAAAGTTTCAGATTTTCTTTTAACCCACCTCGGATCTGTACTTCTCCACAACTTGTCCCTGGCCTGTTTGGAGAGCTGCTCCTTGATCTTCATGACAAATGAAACAAATATCAAAACATGTTTTTGGGTGGAGTTTTTTCCTTTGAATTTTTTTTTGAATCTACAGAGAAATTACATGAAATACAGAGTTRCTTAGATGTCAAACAAAGGTATTACAGATACTGTAAGGAATGACRSTGGAGGCGAGAAGYAGGTACAATTAATGAAACACGGACACAAAACAGAACAGCAACAGCGTCTGGACAGGGGAAAAATAACASAGGGAACAAACTGAGGAGCAGACAGAAATAGAGGGGGTAATCAACAAAGTAATGGAGTCCATGTGAGTCCAATATTACTCAGCTGCGCGTAATGATGGTGACAGTTGTGTGTAATGAAGGGCAGCCTGGCTCCCTTAAGCACCAGAGAGGGAGAGCAGGAGCAGGTGTGAAAAATACACTCTGTGGTGGTAAGAGGTTTGACTGTAGGTTCTGTGTTTATATCAAATCAGTGTTTCCCAAACTGTTGTATGATGCTTTACCTAAAGCTTTAGCCGGGATCTAAGAAGGGCTTGCCCAATCCCAAAACTGGTTCTCTTGGGGTACTGTGGCACATTAGATGGCAGCATTCACTTTGTTTTGTCACTTTTTCAAATAAGTTATTACTATAGTTAATTTGGGATCTAAGAAGGACTGGCCCAATCCCACCACTGGTTCTCTTGGGGAACTGTGGCACATTAGATGTCAGCGTTCGCTTTGTTTTGTCACTTTATTTCAAATACGTTATTACTGTAGTTAAAACTTCTATGGGGTAGGGAGCAGTATTTTCACGTCCGGATGAAAAGCGTGCCCAGAGTAAACGGCCTGCTACTCAGCCATAAAAGCTAGAATATGCATATCATTAGTAGATTTGGATAGAAAACTCTGAAGTTTCTACAACTGTTTGAATGATGTCTGTGAGTATAACAGAACTCATATGGCAGGCAAAAACCTAAGAAGAAAAAGAAACAGGAAATGGGAAATCTGAGGTTGATCGATTTTCAACTCAGCTCCTATTGAAGATACAGTGGGATATTGGTAATGTTGCACTTCCTAAGGCTTCCACTAKATGTCAACAGTCTTTAGAGCATTGTCTGATGCTTGTACTGTGAAGTGGGGCCGAATGAGAGGGGATTGAGTAAGGTCTACCATGAGCTGACCATGCGTGTTCATGTGAGAGCGAGCTCCGTTCCATTTGCTTTTCTGAAGACAGGAATTCTCCGGTTGGAACATTATTGAAGAATTATGTTAAAAACATCCTAAAGATTGTTTCAAAACATAATTTGACATGTTTCTACTGACTGTTACGGAACTGTTTGACATTTCGTCTGCTTTTAGTGAAATCGCTTCGTGACTTTGGATTTGTTCACCAAACGCGTTATCAAAAGTAACTATTTGGACATAAATGATGGACATTACCGAACAAAACAAACATTTCTTGTGGAAGTGAGAGTCCTGGGAGTGCATTCCGATGAAGATCAGCAAAGGTAAGTGAAGATTTATAATGCTATTTATGAATTTTGTTGATTGCATTATATGGCGGATACATTAGTGTCTTGATTGGGCTCTGAGCGCTGACTCAGATTATTACATGGGTTGCTTTTTCAGTAAAGCTTTTTTGAAATCTGACACAGCGGTTGCATTAAGGAGAAGTGCATCTAAAATTCCATGCATAACAGTTGTATCTTTTAGCCATGTTTATTATGAGTATTGCTGTAAATTGATGTGGCTCTCTGCAAAATCAAAGGATGTTTTGGAACTTCTGAACGTAAGGCGCCAATGTAAACTCAGATTTTTGGATATAAATATGAACTTTACCGAACAAAACATACATGTATTGTGTAACATGAAGTCCTATGAGTGTCATCTGATGAAGATCATCAAAGGTTAGTGATTMATTTTATCTATATTTCTGCTTWTTGTGAATCCTCTCTTTGGCTGGAAAAATGGCTGTGTTATTCTGTGAATAGGCACTCACCTAACATAATCGTTTGGTTTGCTTTCGTCGTAAAGCCTTTTTGAAATCAGACACTGTGGCTGGATGTACAACAAGTGTATCTTTAAAATGGTGTAAAATACATGTATGTTTGAGGAATTTTTATTATGGGATTTCTGTTGYTTTGAATTTGGCGCCCTGCAGTTTCTCTGGCTGTTGAAGAGGTGGGACGCTACCATCCCACGTACCCTAGAGAGGTTTTAATGTGGCACAAAATTTGCATTATAAACATGTATGTAAAATATGGTATCTGTGTAGTTCATGTAAAGCGGCACCAGCACTGGTCATTTTTGAGTAAGACTTTTACCTTAAGTTGCCCTTATACCTATTTAACTACACAGTAACAATTGTAGCAATAACATTATATTAACATAATAACAGGGAAATTTAAGATAAATTGTACCTGTTATTGCAACCCAGTACATTAGGAATACACTTAATTTTCATTGTCAATCAATCGTTAGACACGGGTTGAGGTGGTCAGYGGCTGTGATTTGTTTTGTATTCAACGTTTAGGATAATGAAATTAGCAGGAATGCCTTCAGTCCACAAGGCCTGCCGTACCACATTAAATGACATCAGTCCGCATTAAAGCTCTGATAGCATGCTTACTCCGCATACATGTATGCATCCATTTGCAAAAATGGCATATAATCCAATTAAAAACAGCCCCTCCWGTGAACTTTCTGACGGACGCATATCTAATAATTTGGTGTGATCAGTGTGATGTGCAATATAAGAAATCAAAAGTATACAGGCTACAAATCACTTTTACGTTAGAAAGACATGAAGGAAATACAGTAAAAATTGAGAGAAAATAGTCAGCGAGTAAGTACGGAAGCAAATAGGAAAGCTAACTCAAAAAGCATTCTTTGGCTGTCCCTGAAGTATAACCCTTTTTTGGTTACAGGTAGAAGGTTTTCTCTTTCACCCAACGGAGAACCCTCAAATAACCCTTTGGTGTCAACGGTTTACTGAAGTGGGCTAAATCAGAGTCACAAAAAGTGTTTCTTGTTAGTTTTAAACATATATACTTTGAAACAGTATACACCTCAAAAAATCAATACCCCTGCACCATGTCAGGTGTACTATATAGATATAGTTGAAATGTATTCAATTTGAGTTTGCATAACAATATTAGACTTTACATACAGTACCAGTCAAAAGTTTGGACACACCTACTCATTCAAGGGTTTTTCTTTATTTTACTATTTTCTACATTGTAGAATAATAGTGAAGACATCAAAACTATGAAAAAACACATGGAATCATGTAGTAACCAAAAAAAGTGTTAAACAAATCCAAATAGATTTTAGATGTTCAATTCTTCAAAGTAGCCACCCTTTGCCATGATGAAAGTTCACACTCTTGGCATTCTCTCAACCAGGTGTGCCTTCTTAAAAGTTAATTTGTGGAATTTCCTTCTTTAATGCGTTTGAGCCAAACAGTTGTGTTGTGACAAGGTAGGGGTGGTATACAGCAGATAGCCCTATTTGGGAAAAAACGGGTCCATATTTGTCACGATCGTCGTTACGTGAAAGAGAGGAGGACCAAGGCGCAGCGTGAAATGAACACATATTTAATCAACGAAGACGAAGAACACTTACAAACTCAACAAAACAACAAACCGACGAACGTGAAGCTATATAATGACAAGTGCAGACACAGGCAACTTACACATAGACATAGACAATCACCCACAAACTACCTAATGACTATGGTTGCCTAAATATGGCTCCCAATCAGAGACAACATTTAAGTGGGTGCTGCTAGACAGCTGTACAACGATAGACAGCTGTCTCTAATTGAGAACCAATCTAGGCAACCATAGATATACATACACCTAGACTAAACACTGCCCCATAAACATACAAAAAACCCTAGACAATGCAAAACACATACTTCCCCCATGTCACACCCTGACCTAACTAAAATAATAAAGAAAACAAAGATAACTAAGGCCAGGGCGTAACAATATTATTGCAAGAACAGCTCACAGACTGTAAACTCTCCTTCCAGACTCACATTAAACATCTCCAATCCAAAATTAAATCTAGAATCGACTTCCTATTTCACAACAAAGCATCCTTCACTCATGCTGTCAAACATACCCTCGTAAAACTGACCATCCTACCGATCCTCGACTTCCGTGATGTAATTTACAAAATAGCCTCCAACACTAGTCAACAAATTGGATACAGTCTATCACAGTGCCATCCGTTTTGTCACCAAAGCCCCATATACTACCCACCACTGTGACCTGTACGCTCTCGTTGGCTGGCCCTCGCTTCATACTCGTCGCCAAACCCACTGGCTCCAGGTTATCTACAAGTCTCTGCTAGGTAAAGACATGCCTTATCTCAGCTCACTGGTCACCATAGCAGCACCCACCCGTAGCATTCGCTCCAGCAGGTATATTTCACTGGTCAGCCCCAAAGCCAATTCTTCCTTTGGCCACCTCTCCTTCCACTTCTCTGCTTCCAATGACTGGAACGAACTGCAAAAATCCTTAATGCTGGAGACTCTTACCTCCCTCACTAGTTTTAAGCACCAGCTGTCAGAGCAGCTCACAGATCACTGCACCTGTACATAGCCCATTCAATCTACCTCATCCCCATACTGTATTTATTTATCTTGCTCCTTTGCACCCCAGTATCTCTACTTGCACATTCATCTTCTGCACTTTCTACCATTCCAGTGGTTAATTGCTATACTGTAATTACTTCGCCACCATGGCCTACTTATTGCCTTACCTTCCTTATCCTACCTCATTTGCACATGCTGTATATAGACTTTTCTACTGTATTATTGATTGTATGTTTGTTTATTCCATGTGTAACTCTGTGTTGTTGTATGTGTCGAACTGCTTTGTAGTTGCAGTTGCAAATGAGATCTTGTTCTCAACTAGTCTACCTGGTTAAATAAAGGTGAAATATATTTATATTTTAAAACATAAGCAAAGAGAAACAACAGTCCATCGTTACTTTAAGACATGAAGGTCAGTCAATCCGGTAAATGTAAAGAACTTTGAAAGTTTCTTCAAGTGCAGTAGCAAAGACCATGAAGCGATATGGTGAAACTGGCTCTCATGAGTACTGGCACAATAAAGGAAGACCCAGAGTTACCTCTGCTGCATAGGATAAGATCATTAGAGTTACCAACCTCAGAAATTTCAGCCCAAATAAATGCTTCACAGAGTTGAAGGAACAGACACATCTCAACATCAACTGTTCAAAGATGACTGCGTGAATCAGGCCTTCGTGGTCGAATTGCTGCAAAGAAACCACTACTAAAGGACACAAATAATAAGAAGAGACTTGCTTGGGCCAAGAAACATGAGCAATTGACATTAAACCGTTGGAAATCTGTCCTTAGGCCGGATGAGTCCAAGTTGGAGATTTTGTTTCCAACCGCCGTGTCTTTGTGAGACGGAGAGTAGGTGAATGGATGATGGTGTGGGGGTGCTTTGCTGGTGACACTGCCTGTGATTTAATTAGAATTCAAAGCACACTTAACGAGCATGGCTACAACAGCATTCGCAGCGATACACCATTCCATCTGGTTTGTGCTTCGTGGGACTATTATTTGTTTTTCAACAGGACAATGACCCAACACACCTCCAGGCTGTGTAAGGGCTATTTGACCAAGAAGGAGAGTGATGGAGTGCTGCATCAGATGACCTAGCCTCCACAACTACCCGGACCTCAACCCAGTTGAGATAGTTTGGGATGAGTTGGACCGCAGAGTGAAGGAAAAGCAGCCAACAATTGCTCTTTCAAGACTGTTGGAAAAGCATTCCTATTTAAGCTGGTTGAGAGAATGCAAAGCTGTCAAGGCAAAGGGTGGCTACTTTGAAGAATCTAAAATCTAAAATATATTTTGATTTGTTTAACACTTTTTTGGTTACTACATGATTCCATATGTGTAATTTCATAGTTTTGATGTCTTCACTATTATTCTACAATGTAGAAAATAGTCAAAATAAAGAAAAACCCTTGAACGAGTAGGTGTGTCCAAACCTTTGACTGGTACTGCACATCAAGGAAGACAAAACCGTTTGACATAGAACCACCGGAATTTCAGCGTTTTTAAATAATGTTTATTAATTGTGAAATTCCACCCACGAGGCCACTAGGTCATTTGACTGCAGGAAAGGGCTACGGTTCTACCCGGAACCAAAAATATTTTTTCTATAGGGATAGCTGAAGAACCTTTTATGGTTCTAGGTACCATCATGCAGGCGAGTAGGATGCAAGGAGTCTATCATCTTACTGATAAGTCAACACTATTTTGATAGAGCACACCTGCGTTAGTTATTCCCCGCATCTGTGCTTTGGCGTCTGTGTTTGGCCATCACACCAACTGAATAGCTGCCTGATTATTTCAAATCAGAGGGAATATTCATCCAAGGCCAATAATATAATATGATTCCATATGATTCTCCGGGGCTGGGACAGCTGTTCTCCAGCTTTCAGCGCCATGTTAAGAGAGGAACAGATTTCTGCTCTCAATTAATAGGCCCCATGAAAGTCAGGGGTGGTTTGACGAATTATACAGATACAGTACACGTGSAGCTTGTCTTAAAACCTCTCTAGGGTACGTGAGACGGTAGCGTCCCACCTCTTCAACAGCCAGTGAAACTGCAGTGCGCCAAATTCAAAACAACAGAAATCCCACAATAAAAATTCCTCAAACATACATGTATTTTACACCATTTTAAAGATACACTTGTTGTAAATCTAGCCACAGTGTCCGTTTTCAAAAATTATTTACGACGAAAGCAAACCAAACGATTATGTTAGGTGAGTGCCTATTCACAGAATAACAAAGCCATTTTTCCAGCCAAAGAAAAAAAAAAGCAGAAATATAGATAAAATGAATCACTAACCTTTGATCTTCATCAGATGACACTCATAGGACTTCATGTTACACAATACATGTATGTTTTGTTTGGTAAAGTTCATATTTATATCCAAAAATCTGAGTTTCTATTGGCGCCTTACGTTCAGAAGTTCCAAAACATCCGGTGGAATTGCAGAAAGACACATCAATTTACAGAAATACTCATAATAAACAATGCTAAAAGATACAACTGTTATGCATGGAATTTTAGATGCACTTTTCCTTAATGCAACCGCTGTGTCAGATTTCAAAAAAGCTTTACTGAAAAAGCAAACCATGCAATAATCTGATTCGGCGCTCAGAGCCCAATCAAGACACAAATATATATGACATATTATGCAGTCAACAAATATCATAAATAGCATTATAAATCTTAACTTACCTTTGCTGATCTTCATCGGAATGCACTCCCAGGACTCTCACTTCCACAAGAAATGTTTGTTTTGTTCGGTAATGTCCATCATTTATGTCCAAATAGTTACTTTTGTTAGCGCGTTTGGTAAACAAATCCAAAGTCACGAAGCGCGTTCTCTAAAAGCAGACGAAATGTCAAAAAGTTCCGTAACAGTCAGTAGAAACATGTCAAACGATGTTTTGAATTAATCTTTAGGATGTTTTTAACATAATTCTTCAATAATGTTCCAACCGGAGAATTCCTTTGTCTTCAGAAAAGCAAATGGAACGGGAGCAAACTCTCACATGAACGTGCATGGTCAGCTCGTGGCTGCAGGCAGACCTCTGACTCATTCCTCTCTCCTTCGGCCCCACTTCACAGTTGAAGCATCAGACAAGGTTCTAAAGACTGGTGACATCTAGTGGAAGCCTTAGGAAGTGCAACATTACCAATATCCCACTGTATCTTCAATAGGAGCTGAGTTGAAAATCGACCAACCTCAGATTTCCCACCGCTAGCCTGCTGCTAGCCCCAGCCTACTAGCTGTCTGAAACTCTGTACCTCCAGCTCGCCCAGCTACTCACTGGATCCTATGATTACTCGGCTACACATGCCTCTCCCTAGTGTCAATATGCCTTGTCTATTGCTGTTTTGGTCAGTAATTTTGGTCTTATTTCACTGTAGAGCCTCCAGCCCTGCTCAATATGCCTTAGCTAGCCCTGTTGTTCCAACCCCCACACATGTGGTGACCGCACCTGGCTTAAATGGTGCTTCTAGAGACAAAACCTCTCTCATCGTCACTCAATGCCTAGGCTTACCTCCACTGTACTCACATCCTACCATACCCTTGTCTGTACATTATGCCTTGAATCTATCCTTCCATGCACAGAAACCTGCCCCTTTACTCTCTGTTCTGAACACAATAGATGACCAGAACTTTTAGCCTTTAGCCATACTCTYATCCTACTCCTCCTCTGTTCCTCTTAACCAAGGCCCTGCAGCCCCCAGCGTCACTCCCATTCCCCAGGCGCTGTCTTTTGTTGATTTCTGTAACCATACAAGCATTGGTTTCATGCATGTTAACATTAGAAGCCTCCTCCCTAAGTTTGTTTTATTCACTGCTTTAGCCCACTCCGCCAACACGGATATCGTAGCCGTCTCTGAATCCTGGCTTAGGAAGGCCACCAAAAATCCTGACATTTCCATCCCTAACTATAACATTTTCTGGCAAGATAGAACTGCCAAAGGGGGCGGAGTTGCAATCTACTGCAGAGATAGCCTGCAGAGTTCTGTCATATCAAATCAAATTTAATTATATAGCCCTTCGTACATCAGCTGATATCTCAAAGTGCTGTACAGAAACGCAGCCTAAAACCCCAAACAGCAAGCAATGCGGATGTAGAAGCACGGTGGCTAGGAAGAACTCCCTAGAAAGGCCAAAACCTAGGAAGAAACCTAGAGAGGAACCAGGCTTTGAGGGGTGGCCAGTCCTCTTCTGGCTGTGCCGAGTGGAGATTATAACAGAACATGGCCAAGATGTTCAAATGTTCATAAATGACCATTATGGTCAAATAAAAATCAGGAGTAAATGTCAGTTGGCTTTTCATAGCCGATCATTAAGAGTATCTCTACCGCTCTACCGCTCCTGCGCCAAGGGGGGGCGCCAACCCAGACAGGAAGATCACGTCAGTGACTCAATCCACTCAAGTGACGCACCCCTCCTAGGGACGGCATGAAAGAGCACCAGTAAGCCAGTGACTCAGCCCCTGTAATAGGGTTAGAGGCAGAGAATCCCAGTGGAGAGAGGGGAACCGGCCAGGCAGAGACAGCAAGGGCAGTTCGTTGCTCCAGAGCCTTTCCGTTCACCTTCACACTCCTGGGCCAGACTACACTCAATCATATGACCCACTGAAGAGATGAGTCTTCAGTAAAGACTTAAAAGTTGAGACCGAGTCTGCGTCTCTCACATGGGTAGGCAGACCATTCCATAAAAATGGAGATCTATAGGAGAAAGCCCTGCCTCCAGCTGTTTGCTTAGAAATTCTAGGGACAATTAGGAGGCCTGCGTCTTGTGACTGTAGCGTACGTGTAGGTATGTACGGCAGGACCAACTCGGAAAGATAGGTAGGAGCAAGCCCATGTAACGCTTTGTAGGTTAACAGTAAAACGTTGAAATCAGCCCTTGCCTTAACTTCTTTCAGCTAGGGGGCAGAATTTTTATGTTTGGAAAAATAACGTTCCCAAGGTAAACAGACTATTTCTCAGGTCCAGATGCTAGAATAKGCATATAATTGACGGATTAGGATAGAAAACACTCTAAAGTTTCCAAAACTGTCAGAATATTGTCTGTGAGTATAACAGAACTGATTTTGCAGGCGAAAACCTGAGGAAATCCAACCCGGAAGTGCCTTTTATTTGGAAAAATCCCTGTTCCGTTGCCTGCTCCTCCGCCATTTAAATCAACCAGATTCCTTTTCCAGTTCCTGCGCGCGAGAGATGAAGCTCGATTTTCTTTCTCTGTAGTATTGAATAGGTTACCGTCCGGTTTAAATATTATCGATTATGTATGTTAAAAACAACCTGAGGATTGATTATAAAAAACGTTTGACATGTTTCTACGAACATTAAGGATACTTTTTGGAATTTTTGTCTGCCTTTCAGGACCGGAACGAGCCTGTGGTTTTCTGAACATAACGCGCAAACCAAATGGAGGTTTTTGGTTATAAATCTAAACTTTATCGAACAAAAAGAACATTTATTGTTTAACTGGGAGTCTCGTGAGTGGAAACATCCGATGATTATCAAAGGTAAGCGATTAATTTTATTGCTTTTCTGACTTTCGTGACCAAGCAAATTTGGGGCTAGCTGTTCTTACTGTTTTGTGTAGTGATTGCTAAACTCACAAACACTTTGATTGCTTTCGCTGTAAAGCATATTTAAAAAATCTGACACGATAGGTGGATTAACAACAAGCTAAGCTGTGTTTTGGTATATTTCACTTGTGATTTCATGATTATTAATATTTTTTGTATTACTTTTGAATTTGGCACTCTGCAATTCAGCGGTTGTTTACGAAAATGATCCTGCTAAAGGGATCCGTGCGGCAAGAAGTTAACAGTAAGCCAATGTAGGGAGGCTAGCACTGGAGTAATATGATCAAATTTCTTGGTTCTAGTCAGGATTCTAGCAGCCGTATTTAGCACTAACTGAAGTTTATTTAGTCCTTTATCCGGGTAGCCGGAAAAGTAGAGCATTGCAGTAGTCTAACCTAGAAGTAACAAAAGCATGGATACATTTTTCTGCATTATTTTTGGACCGAAAATTTGTCATTTTTGCAATGTTACGTAGATGGAAAAAAGCTGTCCTTGAAACAGTCTTGATATGTTCGTCAAAAGAGAGATCAGGGTCCAGAGTAACGCCGAGGTCCTTCACAGTTTTATTTGAGACGACTGTACAACCATCAAGATTAATTGTCAGATTCAACAGAAGATCTCTTTGTTTCTTGGGACCTAGAACAAGCATCTCTGTTTTGTCCGAGTTTAAAAGTAGAACGTTTTCAGCCATCCACTTCCTTATGTCTGAAACACAGGCTTCTAGCGAGGGCAATTTTGGGGCTTCACCATGTTTCATTGAAATGTACAGCTGTGTGTCATCCGCATAGCAGTGAAAGTTAATGTTATGTTTTCGAATGACATCCCCCAAGAGGTAAAATATATAGTGAAAACAATAGTGGTCCTAAAACGGAACCTTGAGGAACACCGAAATGTACAGTTGATTTGTCAGGGGACAAACCATTCACAGAGACAAACTGATATCTTTCCGACAGATAAGATCTAAACCAGGCCAGAACTTGTCCGTGTAGACCAATTTGGGTTTCCAATCTCTCCAAAAGAATGTGGTGATCGATGGTATCAAAGGCAGCACTAAGGTCTAGTAGCACGAKGACAGATGCAGAGCCTCGGTCTGACGCCATTAAAAGGTCATTTACCACCTTCACAAGTGCAGTCTCAGTGCTATGATGGGGTCTAAAACCAGACTGAAGCATTTTGTATACATTGTTTGTCTTCAGGATGGCAGTGAGGTGCTGCGCAACAGCTTTTTCATTTTTTTTTTAGAGGAATGGAAGATTCGATATAGGCCGATAGTTTTTTATATTTTCTGGGTCAAGGTTTGGCTTTTTCAAGAGAGGCTTTATTACTGCCACTTTTAGTGAGTTTGGTACACATCCGGTGGATAGACAGCCGTTTATTATGTTCAACATAGGAGGGCCAAGGACATGAAGCAGCTCTTTAACTTCTTTGGTATAGGGGGCAGCATTTTAACTTTTGGATGAATTTCGTGCCCAAAGTGAACTGCCTCCTACTCTGTCTCACATACTAATATATGCATATTATTATTACTATTGGATAGAAAACACTCTGAAGTTTCTAAAACTGCTTGAATGATGTCTGTGAGTATAACAGAACTCATATGGCAGGCAAAAACCTGAGAAAAAATCCAAACAGGAACTGAGAATTCTGAGAATGGTCGATTTTCAACTCATCGCCTATTGAAATCCAAGTGGGATATGGATCTGTTTGCACTTCCTACGCCGTCCACTAGATGTCAACAGCTAGAGTTAGGGTGAAGTTTAGGGTTGAGGTTAGTTAGAGTATGGTTTGAGCCAGGATGTGGACATGAAGCTAGAGTTAGGGTTGAGCTGGGCATGGACATGAAGCTAGGGTTATGGTTAGGGCCTCAACCCTAGACATAACCCTAATCCTAATCCAATTAACAAAACTCAATTGGAAAGACTTTACTTGACACCCAGTGTCATAACACATTATAACACTGTCCTATCCATGTCATTATGTCATAACAGCTGGCAAAACGTGTCATAACCTGTCATAACACGGTCATGACCCATATATACAACTGTTGTGACATATATTGCCATATTTATGACATCTACATAATATTGTCAAAACCCACATGTTTTTTTTTCTGCAAAGATGTTTCCTTTCCTTTGAAAGTTTGTTTCTTAAGTCCTTTGTGGTTGTTGTAATGAAAACTTTACAGTCATGTTTTTTCCCCCAGCATATTTTAAATAACTTTCAGAAAATAAACTTTATGACACTGTCATGAAGCATTATTACCGTCCTGTGTCACTTTACTTGGACTAAGGGTGTGTTCGTAAATTCACTCTGGAATGCCAGAGTGCGCTCAGAGTGCCCTCTGGTCGTTTGTAAATACAGAGCGTTTTCAGACGGTCTGGTCATAAATTCAGGGCGTTTGGCGCTCAGAACATTCAAAGCGCACACTGGACGCTCTGGCCGAGGATTAGGGTTGATCTGAGCATTCTGACCTCACAACGGCAGTCAAGCACCCACGCTAACTGGCTCAAGTTGGCTAGCTTGCTAGCTACTTCCAGACAATGAGAGAACAGCTCACTCTGACCATTCTACTCGCCGTAGCAGACGTGGTTAGGCTGTTTTTGTTATCCAGAGTGTTGGTGACTGTTGCTGCTGGCAACAATTTAATAACGTTTTTTTAGCCAATGTTTACTGGTCATATTCAACAGTAGTTATTCTGCGCTCTTGCACACTCAGACAAGAGTGCTTTGAGTAGATAGCCAGAGTGTATTCACAAACGCACCCTAAGAAAATATACTTTATGACACTGTCAACAGGCATTATGACCATCATAATCATATAAGCCAGATAGGCATATCACGTATATGCCCTTATGTCAGTCATCAGTCAAAAAAAGGGGGTCTTGTCCTGCTCCTGAAATCTGCTCCTGCATTTATCCCAGTCATCAGCAAAAGTGCATTGGGTTAGGTGCATGTCTGACGTCAATGTGTGCATAATTACAATGATAATTGAATATGGTCAATTTCAGAAATGTTATTTAACATAACCATACTGTTGACAAGTAGGCTATAGTGTAATGGAATGCTTTGCCTTGTGTAGTAGGTTTTGTGGGTTTTGACACTGTTATGTAGGTGTCATAACCAGCCATAAAATAAAGCAATATATGTCACAACAGGTCTAAATATATGTGTAATGACAGTTTTATGACCATATTATGACAGGTTATATAACAAGTTATGTCAGCTGTTATGACATATTATGACATGGTTATGACCGTGTCATAACGTGTTATGACGCTAGGTATCAAGTAAAGTGTTAAATAACAATGTGTCCCTTCCCACACTACATGGTCTAAAAACACAATTCACATATGGGATTGTTCAGCCGATGCTCCCGATGAACGCAAGCCTACACCTGACCATGTGAAATTAACTTTTCACAGTGAAAACTTGATCCCACACAGAACAAGGACTTTCTTCCATAGAAAAAGCATTACCTACAGCCCTTACCTAACGATGAAGTACCCATGGACTGTGATTGAGCTAGCTAACAGCCCTTGCACAAAACCCATCGTGACTTTACAGAGGTGATCACCCCCGCAGAGAAGCCAGCAGAACAGCTCACCTCAGCTCCCCAAAAAAGTATTGACACCATAGCAGTACAGTCCTCCCCAGACCCTGACCATAGTGTCAACATCACAGCATGACAGAGAAATGAAGAACCCCCTCTGAGCACCCCCCTGTCAGCCACCGTGATAGCCCTCCTGACAAAAAACCCACTGAGGACATACACAAGCCACAGATTTCACTCCTTAGGGACTCAAACGGGAAATATATACACAAGAAAATACACTTATTCACAAACACATAGTGTCTAAACTCTGGTGTCCAAACACCCAGCGCGCCCTGTGCTCCAAAACCAAATGTTTACCTGGACCACAACTCCACCCTGGACTTGAACAGCCTTTACGATCAGGTTCACCTATACAAGGCAGCAGTGCTCACCTTCGCCCGGACCCTAAAGGACATCACCCTCAAAACGCAGCCCCAACCCTTCACACCAGAGCAACAGATCAATAGACACCCCGCCCAGACCAGCAAGACACTCTCCCAGACCTGCGGGACCCCCCTGGATCTACAAATAGAGGGCCCATGCCGAGAGGGCCTACAGTGGCAAGAAAAAGTATGTGTACCCTTTGGAAATACCTGGATTTCTGCATAAATTGGTCATAAAATTTGATCTGATCTTCATCTAGGTCACAACAATAGACATACACAGTTTGCTTAAACTAATAACACACAAACAATTATATGTTTTCAAGTCTTTATTGAACACACTGTTTAAACATTCACAGTGCAGGATAGAAAAAGTATGTGGATTTAATAACTGGTTGACCCTCCTTTGGCAGAAATAACCTCAACCAAATGTTTTCTGTAGTTGCAGATCAGACCTGCACAACAGTCAGGAGGAATTTTGGACCATTCCTCTTCACAAAACTGTTTCAGTTCAGCACTATTCTTGGGATGTCTGGTGTGAACTTCTCTCTTGAGGTCATGCCACAGAATCTCAATCGGTTTGAGGGTCAGGACTCTGACTGGGCCACTCCAGAAGGCATATTTTCTTCTGTTGAAGCCATTCTGTTGTTTATTTACTTTGGTGTTTTGGGTCGTTGTCTTGTTGCATCACCCAACTTCTGTTGAGCTTCAATTGGCGGACAGATAGCCTAACATTCTCCTGCAAAATGTCTTGATMAACTTGGAAATTCATTTTTCCGTCGCTGATAGCAAGCTGTCCAGGCCCTGAGGCAGCAAAGTAGCCCCAAACCATGATGATCCCACCAACATACTTTACAGTTGGGATGAGGTTTTGATGTTGGTGTGTTGTGCCTTTTTTTCTCCACACATAGTGTTGTGTGTCCTTTCCAAACAACTCAACTGTAGTTTCATCTGTCCACAAAATATTTTGCCAGTAGCGCTGTGGAACATCCAGGTGCACTTTTGCAAACTGGTGCAGCAATGTTTTTTTTTCTTCCATGGTGCCCTCCCATGAACACCATTCTTGTTTAGTGTTTACGTATCGTAGACTCGCCAACAGAGATGTTAGCATGTTCCAGAGATTTCTGTCAGCCTTTAGCTGACACTCTACGATTCTTTTTAACCTCATTGTATCACGTTTCAGGTAAGACCCAAATGCAGACTGTGTTGAAGTAACAATGTTTATTACAGCAACAGGGGCAGGCAAACAACAGGTCAAAGCAGGCAGGGGTTGATAATCCAGAGTAGAGGCAAAGGTACAGGACGGCAGGCAGGCTCAAGGTATGGGGCAGGCAGAGTGGTCAGGCAGGTGGGCTCAGGGTCAGGATAAGCAAGGTTCAAAATCAGGAGCGTAAGAAAAAGAGAGACTGGGAAAAAGCAGGAGCAGAGACTAAATGCTGATTGACTTGAACAAACAAGATGAACTGGCAACAGACAACAGAAAACAAAGGTATAGGTACCCAGGGGATCATGGGGAAGATGGGTGACACCTGACGGGGGGTGGAGACAAGCACAAGGACAGGTGAAACAGATCAGGGTGTGACACATTGAGCATTGTGTGCTGTGCTCTTGCAGTCATCTTTGCAGGACAGCCACTCCTAGGGAGAGTAGCAACACTGCTGAACTTTCTCCATTTATGGACAATTTGTCTTACCGTGGACTGATGAACATCAAGGCTTTTAGAGATACTTTTGTTACCCTTTCCAGCTTCACGCAAGTCAACACTTCTTAATCTTAGATCTTCTGAGATCTCTTTTGTTCGAAGCATGGTTCACATCAGGCAATGCTTCTTGTGAATAGCAAACTCACATTTTGTGAGTGTTTTTATAGGGCAAGGCAGTTCTAACCAACATCTCCAATCTCGTCTCATTGATTGGACTCCAAGTCAGCTGACTCTTGACTCCAATTAGCTTTTGGTGAAGTCATTAGCCTAGGGGTTAACATACTTTTTCCAACCCACATTTTGAATATTTAAATGATATATTCAGTACAGACAAGAAAAATACAATACTTTGTACTGTGTTTGTCTATTGTTGTGACTTAGATGAAGATCAGATTAAATTTGATGACCAATTTATGCAGAAATCCAGGTAATTCCAAAGTGTTAACATACTTTTTTTTTGCCACTGTACATCCAGACCACAGCACCACCAGCCACATCCACACCCCAACCCCAACCAATCAACACCTCCCCAAGTCAACCATGCCCACACCCCATTTAGGCCCCCTCAGATCAGACCTATGCCCTTCCTGCGCACCCCATGCACCCCACTGCCGCAAAGAGGGCCTCAACATGGAAGTCATACATACTGTACCCCCAGGCCGTGAACAGGCAAACAGGCCCAACCCCCACTCTTACACTAGCCTAAGCCAATGGCATGTACCATATGCTCAGCAGGCTCGGCTCACACTTACTGGCATGAGGACAAACCACACGACCAACAACATTGGACACTTGACACAATTGCKCCAACAGTTGTTGCCTTCTCACCAAGCTGCTTGCCTATTGTCCTGTAGCCCATCCCAGCCTTGTGCAGGTCTACAATTTTACTCCCTGATGTCCTTACACAGCTCTCTGGTCTTGGCCATTGTGGAGAGGTTGGAGTCTGTTTGATTGAGTGTGTGGACATGTGTCTTTTATACAGGTAACRAGTTCAAACAGGTGCAGTTAATACAGGTAATGAGTGGAGAACASGAGGGCTTCTTAACTTCTTCGGGGTAGGGGGCAGCATTTTCACTTTTGGATAAATAGCGTGCCCAATTTCAACTTCCTTCTACTCATCCCCAGAATATAAGATATGCATATTATTAGTAGATTTTGGATAGAAAACACTCTGAAGTTTCTAAAACTGTTTGAATCATGTCTGTGAGCATAATATACCTTATGTAGCAGGCAAAACCCAGAGGACAAACCATTCAGAATTCTTATTTTTTTGAGGTCACTGTCTTTTCAATGATATATCAATGGGACACCAGATTTCTAAGGGACTTGTTTGCAGTTCCTACTGCTTCCACTGGATGTCACCAGTCTTTGGAAATTGGTTGAGGTTATTCCTTTGTGTAATGAAGAAGTACGGTCATCGTAAAGGAGGGTCACTTGAAGTAAATTGTTTGAGAGAGGCACATTACCAAATAAGTTGTGTCAGTTTGTTTTCTTTTTGTATTGAACACAGATCATCCCGTCTTCAAATTGATCGATTATTAACGCTTAAAAATAGCTAACGTTGTATTACAAAAGTAGTTTGAAATGTTTTGGTAAAGTTTACATGTAACTTTTGATATATTTTGTAGTGACGTTGCGCAAGTTGGAAGCTGTGTTTTTCTGGATGAAACGCGCCAAAGAAATTGACATTTTGGATATATATCAACGGAATTAATCGAACAAAAGGACCATTTGTGATGTTTATGGGACATATTGGAGTGCCAACAAAATAATTTTGTCAAAGGTAAGGCATGAATTATATTTTTATTTCTGCGTTTTGTGTCGTGCCTGCAGTGTTGAAATATGCTACTCACTCTGTTGTGCTATCATCAGATAATAGCATCTTATGCTTTCGCCGAAAAGCCTTTTTGAAATCTGACATGTTGGCTGGATTCACAACGAGTGTAGCTTTAATTTGGTATCTTACATGTGTGATTTAATGAAAGTTTGATTTTTATATAATTTTATTTGAATATGGCGCTCTGTATTTTCCCTGGCTATTGGCCAGGTGGGACGATATAGTCCCACCTACCCCAGAGAGGGTAAAGAAAAACTAACAGGTCTGTGAGAGCTGGAATTCTTACTGGTTGGTAGGTGATCAAATACTTATGTCATGAAATAAAATGCAAATTAATTACTTAAAAATCATACAATGTGATTTTCTGGATTTTTGTTTTAGATTCCGTCTCTCACAGTTGAAGTGTACCTATGATAAAAATTATAGACCGCTACATGCTTTGGAAGTAGGAAAACCTGCAAAATTGGCAGTGTATCAAATACTTGTTCTCCCCACTGTACATGATCAAATACAAATCTTAGAATCAACTATTAAAGACTACCAGAACCCACTGGATTCTCCAATGACATTGGATGAATTACAGAACAAAATACAAACCCTCCAACCCAAAAGGCCTGCGGTGTTGATGGTATCCTCAATCCTCAAATTCCAATTGGCTATACTTAAACTCTTTAACATCATCCTTAGCTCTGAAATCTTCCCCAATCCACAAAAGTGGAGACAAATTTGACCCCAGTAACTACAGTGGGATATGCGTCAACAGCAACCTTTGGAAAATCCTCTGCATTATCATTAACAGCAGACTAACAGCAGACTGAGAAAATGTCAAATTGGCTTTTTACCAAATTACCGTACGACAGACCACGTATTCACCCCGCACACCCTAATTGACAAACAAACCAAAACAAAGACAAMGTCTTCTCATTCTTTGTTGATTTCAAAAAAGCCTTTGACTCAATTTGGCATGAGGTTCTGCTATACAAATTGATGGAAAGTGGTGTTGAGGGAAAAACATACCACATTACAAATCCATGTTATRAAATCATTGTACACAATGAACAAGTGTGCGGTTAACATTGGCAAAAAACACACACATTTCTTTCCACAGGGCCGTGGGGTGAGATAGGGGTGCAGCTTCAGCCCCACCCTCTTCAACACATATTGCCCAATAATGTTTGTACCATGTTTTGTGCTGCTACCATGTTGTTTTGCTACCATGTTGTTGTCATGTTGTGTTGCTACCATGCTGTGTTGTCATGTGTTGCTGCCTTGCTATGATTTTGTCTTAGGTCTCTCTTTCTGTAGTGTTGTGTTTTCTCTTGTCGTGATGTGTGTTTTGTCCTATATCTTTATGTTATTTATTTATATTTTTTTAATCCCGGTCCCGCAGGAGGTCTTTTGCCTTTTGGTAGGCAATCATTGTGAATAAGAATATGTTCTTAACTGACTTGCCTAGTTAAATAAAGTTTAAATAAATACAAATAAATAAAATATATATCAACAAATTGGCAAGGGCATTAGAACAGTCTGCAGCACCCATCCTCACCCTACTAGAATCTGAAGTCAAATGTCTGCTGTTTGCTGATGATCTGGTGCTTCTGTCTCCAACCAAGGAGGGCCTACAGCAGCACCTAGATCTTCTGCACAGATTCAGCCAGATTTKGGCCCTGACAGTAAATCTCAGTAAGACAAAAATAATGGTGTTCCAAAAAAGGTCCAGTCGCCAGGACAACAAATACAAAATCCATCTAGACACCGTTGCCCTAGAGCACACAAAAATGATACATACCTCAGCCTAAACATCAGCGCCACAGGTAACTTCCACAAAGCTGTGAATGAGCTGAGAGACAAGTCAAGAAGGGCCTTCAATGCCATCAAAAGGAACATAAAATTCGACATACCAATTAGGATCTGGCTACAAATACTTGAATCAGTTATAGAACCATTGCCCTTTATGGTTGTGAAGTCTGGGGTCCGCTCACCAATGAAGAATTCACAAAATGGGACAAACACCAAATTGAGACTGCATGCAGAATTCTGCAAAAATATCCTCTGTGTACAACGTAAAACACTAAATAATGCATGCAGAGCAGAATTAGGCCGATACAAGCTAATTATCAAAATCCAGAAAAGAGCCGTTCAATTCTACCACCACCTAAAAGGAAGCGATTCCCAAACCTTCCATAACAAAGCCATCACCTACAGAGAGATGAACCTGGAGAAGAGTCCCCTAAGCAAGCTGGTCCTGGGGCTCTGTTCACAAACACAAACACACCCCACAGAGCCTCAGGACAGCAACAAAATTAGACCCAACCAAATCATAAGAAAACAAAAAGATAATGACTTAACACATTGGAAAGATTGAACAATAAAACTGAGCAAACTATAATGCTATTTGGCCCTAAACAGAGAGTACACAGTGGCAGAATACCTGACCACTGTAACTGACCCAAACTTAATGAAAGCTTTGACTATGTACAGACTCAGTGAGCATAGCCTTGCTATTGAGAAAGGCTGCCGTAGGCAGACCTGGCTCTCAAGAGAAGACAGGCTATGTGCACACTGCCCACAAAATGAGGTGGAAACTGAGCTGCACTTCCTAACCTCCTGCCCAATGTATGACCTTATTATAGACACAAATTTCCCTCAGATTACACAGATCCACAAAGAATTTGAAAACAAACCCAATTTTGATAAACACCCATATCTACTGGGTGAAATACCACAGTGTGCCATCACAGCAGCAAGATTTGTGACCTGTTGCCACAAGAAAAGGGCAACCAGTGAAGAACAAACACCTGTATATACACATAATACRACATTTGTAATGTCTTAATTATTTTGGAACTTCTATGAGTGTAATGTTTACTGTTCATTTTTATTGTTTATTTCACCATTGTGTATTATTGCTTTGGCAATGTAAACAAATGTTTCCCATGCCAACAAAGCCCCTTGAATTGATTTGAATTTAATTGAATAGATACAGTAGATATATACAGTGGGGAGAACAAGTATTTGATACACTGCCGATTTTGCAGGTTTTCCTACTTACAAAGCATGTAGAGGTCTGTAATTTTTATCATAGGTACACTTCAACTATGAGAGACGGAATCTAAAACAAAAATCCAGAAAATCACATTGTATGATTTTTAAGTAATTAATTTGCATTTTATTGCTTCATGGCACCTGGCTCAATGCTCAATCTAGCCCGGCCGATACGAGGAGCTGGAATGTACCGCACCGGGCTAAGCACACGTACAGGAGACACCGTGCGCTTTACCGCATAACACGGTGTCTGCCCGTACTTTCGCTCTCCACGGTAAGCTCGAGGAGTTGGCGCAGGTTTCTTACCCGACTTCGCCACACTCCCTTGTAGCCACCCCCCAAGAAATGTTTGGGCTTAACTCTCGGGCTTCCTACCACGTCGTCGTGCTGCCTCCATTCGCCGGTATCCCTCCTCACACTGATCCAGAGAATCCCAGGCGGGCTCCGGCATTCTCCCTGGGTCGATCGCCCACCTGTCGATCTCCTCCCACGTAGTGTAGTCCAGACTCTGCTCCCATGTCCATTCCTCCTTGCGCTGCTCCTGCTGCCGCTGCCTGTTACCACGCTGCTTGGTCCTGGTATGGTGGGTAATTCTGTCACGATCGTCTTTAGGTGAAAGAGAGGACCAAGGCGCAGCGTGATATAAATACATCTTCTATTTATTTGAAGATGAAACGAACACGAACACTAATACAAACTAGACAAAACAACAAACGACCGTGAAGCTACAAAACGAAAGTGCAGACACAAGCAACTAACGTCAAGACATAGACAATTACCCACAACCTACCTAATGCCTATGGCTACCTAAATATGACTCTCAATCAGAGACAACGATAGACAGCTGTCTCTAATTGAGAACCAATCCAGGCAACCATAGACTTACATAAACACCTACACTGAACACAACCCCATSAACTCTACCAAACCCCCCTAGACAATACAAACACCCTAGACTAGACAAAAACACACAAACATCCCCCATGACACACCCTGACCTAACTAAAATAATAAAGAAAACAAAGATAACTAAGGCCAGGGCGTGACACATGTATGTGGAACTTGTTCAGTTTATGTCTCAGTTGTTGAGTCTTGTTATGCTCATACAAATATTTGCACATGTTAAGTTTGCTGAAAATAAACGCAGTTGACAGTGAGAGGACGTTTATTTTTTTGAGTTTTTTTGAGTTTAGATAGATAGAGAGATAGAGGGGGGAGAGAGAGGAGAGCGAGAGGATGCAGAAAGAGAGAGATAGAAGGAAGAGGGGGGAGAGCGGGGAGGGGGTGAAAGCCTCCTTGACAGGAGGGAAGCTCCCGCTCAGCCCAGTCCAAGCTCTTCTCTGTCCTGGCACCCCAATGGTGGTACCAGCTTCCCCCTGAAGCTAGAACAGAGTCCCTGCCCATCTTCTGAAAACATCTGAAACCCTACCTCTTCACAGTATCTTAAATAATCCTCCTTCTCACCTCGACCCCCCTCCAAAAAATGTTTTATATGAATAAAAAAACAGCACTTGCACTTTATTTTAACCATTATTTAACTAGGCAAGTCAGTTAAGTAAAAATTCTTATTTACAATGACGGCCTACCCCAGCCAAACCTTAACCCAGACGATGCTGGGCCAATTGTGTGTCGCCCTATGGGACTCCCAATCACGGCCGGTGGTGATACAGCCTGGAATCAAACCAGGGTCTGTAGTGACACCTCTTGGACTGAGATGCAGTGTCTTAGACCACTGCGCCACTCTACAGGAATGCACTAACTGTAAGTCCCTCTGGAAAAGAGCATCTGCTAAATGACTAAAATGTAAAAGTAAATGAAAGAAGAGGGCGGGAGAGAGAAGAGTAGGAGGGTGGATAAAGAGTAGGGAGAGAAAGACAGAGAGTTCACAGTGGCAGAACACCTGACCACTGTGACTGACCCAAACTTAAGGAAAGCTTTGACTATGTACAGACTCAGTGAGCATAGCCTTGCTATTGAGAAAGTCCGCCGTAGGCAGACCTGGCTCTCAAGAGAAGACAGACTATGTGCACACTGCCCACAAAATGAGGTGGAAACTGAGCTGCACTACCTAACCTCCTGCCAAGTGTATGACCATATTGGAGACACGTATTCCCTCAGATTACACAGATCCACAAAGAATTTGAAAACAAACCCGATTTTGACAAACTCCCATATGTACTGGGTGAAATACCACAGTGTGCCATCACAGCTGCAAGATTTGCGACCTGTTGCCACAAGAAAAGGGCAACCAGTGAAGAACAAACACCATTGTAAATACAACCCATAGTTATGTTTATTTATTTTCCTTTTTGTACTTTAAACATTTGCACATCGTTACAACACTGTATATATACATAATATGACATTTTTCATGTCTTTATTCTTTTGGAAATTTTTTGAGTGTAGTATTTACTGTAAATATTTATTGTTTATTTCACTTTTGTATATTATCTACTTCACTTGCTTTGGCAATGTTAACATATGTTTCCCATGCCAATAAAGCCCCTTGAATTGAATTGAAAGAGACAGAAGGAGGCAAAGAGAGAGAGAGAGGAGAGAGGGAGGGTGGAGCAGGTGAAATAAAGGGGAGGGAGACAGAAGAGAAGGAGGCGGGTAAAGGGAATAGAGAGCGAGAAAGTGAAAACAGACAGACATGAATGCAATTGACTTATGTGTCAACTACTTGATGCATATCGATACGTCAACCTCATCGCAAGCAATGTATTCACTTTGACATCGTGTCTGTGACACCTATCTCTCTGCATCATTATTGTGGCTCTAATCTTTCCCCCATTGAATGCAATGTATTTACTTCGTCTCATGTCCGCGATGCCTATCTCCAGGCATCAATTGTGTGAGGCTAATCTCATGACAGAAGTGTCATGTTCCTTGATGTGTATCTTTATGCAAGAACATACCAGATTGACATTTAAGAATTGTATGGCTGGACATCAAACACAACGCACCATAGAGAGAAAGGTATGCTAAAATGATCAGAGCGAGGAATAAATGTAGGGCAAGAAGACTGTGTCAGTCGGCACATTAGCAAACATTAGAAACAGAGTTATTTTCAATTAGATCGGTTGTCTCCAGAAACGTTTATATTGATGAATGCTTTTGGAGTTATTGTAATTATTACATTTAAATAACAAATTTTTTACTTCTCTCTGGAGAACGGCATTATACTCATCTGCTGTTTTACAAACATTAGCTAGAGTAAAGCTGTGTGTGAATGGTGTGGAAGTCATTTCTAAAGCCAAATGAAGTGGTGTTAGATTACATACATACTAAAGAACTTCTCAGCCAATTCTCAGTGGAAATAAGAAGAATAGAATAGACTTAAAGGCTGATCAATCTATTGCAGATATGGGATTTCCCACAGAGCACTTGATGTGTGTGTGTGTGATCTGCATAGCACGCATGTTAGAGCAAGGTACAAAAAGGGTTTTAGGAAATGTCAGTACAGTTTATAAAATACTATATTCACTGTTTAGTATGCATTTGTATACAATATAAAATAACAGACTCAATCAAAAGTCATATTTTATCTAACAATATTTGATTTACTTACAGGCCTATTCCTTTCCCAATGTATAAGTAACAAACGGGGAAAAACATTATGTATGATTGGGTTCCAGCTATGTAAATACTTGTATTAATATAGCAATACAATTTCTTTCCCAAGAAAATTGAAAAATAGAATTGAAAAAAAATATATATATATATATATATATTATTACATTTTAGTCATTTAGCAGAAGCTTGTATTCATTCGGTTTATATTAAGTGCCCTGCTCAAGGGCACATCAACAGATTTTTCACTTAGTGTGCTTGAGGATTTGAACTTGGTTCAATGCTCTTAACCACTAGGATAACCACTACCACAGTATATAACTCACTGTACACCACTATTAGTCTATTAACAATACTCCATAGGTAATTCCACTGGTAGTTATTCTGGTATGTAATTCCATTTGTGGTATCATATACGAGCAGATCTGTGTCCATACTTTTATTTCTGACGACTTACAACACTGTCGTCCTCTAGTCCAGACGTACAAAATGCACAGACGCCTCTACTCTACAGTTTACCGGTGCCATCTGGTGGGTATGCTATGCACCTGCCACATTGATGTCTAATATCGACTTATATTGATCTACGCTTTATGATTTATGAATTTCCATACATTTCTTTACTGGTGAAAAACATGGTTCATTTAAGTTCAAAATCACAGTAACACTTTATCCTAACTATTTATAAATAGTGTACATACAATCAACAAATAGTTCATTTATTTGTACACATTTATAATCATTACAACTCATGAGCATATATTGTATTGATATTAATTTATAATATATAATAGCACTTATAAGCATGTATAAGCATTTATAGAAATGACTTAACCGTGAAAATGATTTTGATAAAGTGCTACCGACATCCCAAATGTATATGAATGGTGATCCCCTCGTTAAGGAATTGACTGCTTGACTGTCACGGAGGGTTATCTTTACCCGGTGCCATTTATATCCTGGAGCATCCAAGCGACCCGACTGGCTTACTTGGCCCTGGGTCTTCCTCTATGGTGAATGTCAGCCGAGCCCTCCCGCAGATCCCCAACGTTAAAACATTAGAACATGCCTAACAACTGGACCATAGCTCAGAGGAAATGCCAGAATGCCAGCGTGTGCTCATCGCATCACAACCACCCAAATGCAATCTCTCTCTTGTGGTCAWGGACTAATATGGACCAACCACAAGYGTGGATAGAGTTAAAAAGTAGCGGCACACGCATATTTAAATGGTATGGGATACAGGAGACAGTGCTATATGATATGTCAAGATGATATGTCTTTGAAATGGCATGATGTCTGTTTTGAGTTGTTTATTTATTGGCAAATATAAAAGGTTTGTTGTGAATGTACCATTCAGTATATATATACTGTACATTCATTAGTATGTCATTATGTATATACTGTACTGTATGACAATAACCAACTTGAAATCCTAGTCAGAGACATAATGCATTTACTTTTTTGAGGGGGCACTTATGGCAAAACATTTTTTATCTTTGAAGTAATTCCGTATAAATGAAACAATATCTTCCATATTTTCAGCATAATAGTTGTTTCAATGGGCATGACTCCATTTATTCAAGACGCTTAATCTGTGATCAAAAATCGACTCTTTAAATATATTCTCCAGTTAAAAAAAAMWACTTTTCTGTGAAAAGTGATATCCCAAGTATAAATACATTAACGTACACACAATAAAGGGTCAAATAATTGTTGAACAAAATCATGTTTTCAAGGAAAATTCAAGGAATAGGATATTCAAGTAGTTGGTCTGATGAGAATTTGTGATGTCATCGACCTCCCCATTTGATTGAGGAACAAAGGAAGACAAAATAGGGGGCCCACCCGCACACTTGTGCTATGTCATTACATACCTGCACCACCTACTGAGGTATGCCTTTTGTTAAGTTAACCAGGTGTTAAATGAGGTGAAAATGAGTCTGGGGTGCCACTTGAAGTACAGTAGGCTTTACATTCCCTCATCAGTAATAAAAGAAAATGCTATTTTATTTAACCTTTATTTAACCGGGAAAAACCTATATTACAATGGCGACCTGATACTGTTGTGCTTATAATCTATTGGCATGATGCTGACATAACAGTAATGTTGCAGTAATGTTGCTGAAGAGACAAGGAGAATGTATGTATCATCAAATAAACAAAAAATATATTGATGCTGTACAAATGAAACGACCAGCATTGCTCACATTTTGGCATGACATCGAATGTTGAATTGGATATTTGCGAGGAATGGTTCTTAGAGTAACCTGTAGGCTACAGCAGGTGCAATCCTGACACACTTGTCATGTGGATAGTGTTCAGAAATGTGTGAAAGCTAACCATTTCCCTGTCACATGCTACAGTGCCTTGCAAAAGTATTCAACCCTTGGCGTTTTTCCTATTTTGTTGCATTACAACTTGTAATTTAAACATATTTTGGGGGGGATTTCATGTAATGGACATACACAAAATAGTCCAAATTGGTGAAATGAAATGTAAAAAATAACTTGTCTCAAAAAAAGAAAAAAAGAGGAAAAGTGGTGAGTGCATATGTATTCACCCCCGTTTGCTATGAGGTCCCTAAATAAGATCTGGTGCATCCAATTACCTTCAGAAGTCACATAATTAGTTAAACAAAGTCAACCTGTGTGCAATCTAAGTGTCACATGATCTGTCACATGATCTCAGTATATTTACACCTGTTCAGAAAGGTCCCAGAGTCTGCAACACCACTAAGCAAGGGGCACCACCAAGCAAGCGGCATTATTAAGACCAAGGAGTTCTCCAAACAGGTCAGGGACAAAGTTGTGGAGAAGTACAGATCAGGATTGGGTTATAAAAAAATATCAGAAACTTTGAACATCCCACGGAGCACCATTAAATCCATTATTAAAAAATGGAAGGAATATGGCACCACAACAAACCTGCCAAGAAGAGGACCAACACTCACGGACCAGGCAAGGAGGGCATTAATCAGAGAGGCAACAAAGAGACCAAAGACAACCCTGAAGGAGTTGCAAAGCTCCACAGTGAAGATTGGAGTATCTGTCCATAGGACCATTTGAAGCCGTACAGAGCTGGGCTTTACAGAAGAGAGGCCAGAAAAAAAGCCATTGCTTATGGCTGCAAGGTGAATATTGAAAAAACTGGAAAATATGTGCACATTTTCAAACGGCCTCCTAAGAAACTTTTTATTTTACAATATGCATATATTTACTACTGTTGGATAGATAACAGTCTATAGTTTCTAAAAAGGTTTGAATTATTTCTCTAAGTCGAACAGAAATATTTTTACAGCCATTTTCCCAGCCGAATTGAGATTTCCAAAATGCGATGTGTGTCTTTAAGACCTTGTCTATAAAAGGTCATTAGACTTGGGACCGTAGAAACACGTCACACTCCTTCATCAGG
>NC_036839.1:1504400-1535860 GCF_002910315.2 Salvelinus sp. IW2-2015
CGTCCCTAGTCCAGACGTTACAAAATGCACAGACGCCTCTACTCTACAGTTTACCGTGCCATCTGGTGGTATGCTATGCCACCTGCCACATTGATGTCTAATATCGACTTATATTGATCTACGCTTTATGATTATGAATTTCCATACATTTTTTACTGGGAAAAACATGGTTCATTTAAGTTCAAAATCACAGTAACACTTTATCCTAACTATTTATAAATAGTGTACATACAATCAACAAATAGTTCATTTATTTTACACATTTATAATCATTACACTCATGAGCTCAATATTGTATTGATATTAATTTTATAATATATAATAGCACTTATAAGCATGTATAAGCATTTATAGAAAGACTTAACCGTGAAATGATTTTAAAGATGCTACCGACATCTCAAATGTAATATGAATGCTGATCCCCTCGTTAAGGAATTGACTGCTTGACTGTCACGAGGGTATCTTACCCGGTGCCATTTATATCCTGGAGCATCCAAGCACCCGACTGGCTTACTTGGCCCTGGTCTTCCTCTATGTGAATGTCAGCCAGCCCTCCCGCAGATCCCCAACGTTAAAACATTAGAACATGCCTAACAACTGGACCATAGCTCAGAGGAAATGCCAGAATGCCAGCGTGTGCTCATCGCATCACAACCACCCAAATGCAATCTCTCTCTTGTGGTCAGACTAATATGGACCAACCACAAGTGTGGATAGAGTTAAAAAGTAGCGGCACACGCATATTTAAAATGTATGGATACAGGAGACAGTGCTATAGATATGTTCAAGATGATGTCTTTGAAAATGCATGATGTCTGTTTTGAGTTGTATTTTATTGGCAAATATAAAAGTTTGTGTGAATGTACCATTCAGTATATATATACGTACATTCATTAGTATGTCATTATGTATATACTGTACTGTTATGACAATAACCAACTTGAAATCCAGTCAGAGACATAATGCATTTACTTTTTTGAGGGGCCATTATGGCAAAACATTTTTTATCTTTAAGTAATTCCGTATAAATGAAACAAATCTTCCATATTTTCAGCATAATAGTTGTTTCAATGGCATGACTCCATTTATTCAAGACGCTTAATCTGTGATCAAAATCGACTCTTTAAATATATTCTCCAGTTAAAAAAAAAACTTTTCTGTGAAAGTGATATCCCAAGATATAAATACATTAACGTACACACAATAAAGGGTCAAATAATTGTAACAAATTCAGTTTTCAAGAAAATCAAGGAATAGGAATATTCAAGTGTTGTCTGAATGAGAATTTGTGATGTCATCGACCTCCCATTGATGAGGACCAAAAGGAAAGACAAAATAGCGGGCCATGCCCGCACACTTTGTGGCTATTCATTAACATACCTCCACCACCCTATTATTAAGAAAAAAAATGTAAACACTGAACAAAACCTAACAAAACTAACCAAAACGAACCGTGAAAGCCCCTATACCAAAAGAGGCCTGAAAAGCAAATAGACAAGACAAAACAAGACCACATAGAACAAAACCCACGGCAATACAAAAGGCAAAATGCCACCTACCATTATGGTCCCCAATCAGAGGACAACGATATAAACATGCTGCTTCTATTTGGAAACCATATCAGACCACCATAGACATACTCTATATCACCTAGAACTACAAAACCCTAGACATACAAAAAAACCCTAGAACAATGCAAAAAACTAACGTACCCAACCCTATCACACCCTGACCTAACCAATAATAAAAAGTAAACAGAGATATCTCAGTCAGGCGTTACACATATTGAGAATTCGTGTATTGACTTTAAAGATTGCTGTACACCAGCTGAACCCATCCAACTTGAAGGAGCTGAGCAATTTTGCCTTGAAGAATGGGCAAAAATCCCAGTCCCTTCACCCCCTGGCCTTAGTATTGCTTTGTTTCCTTATTATTTATTTAGTCAGGTGTACTATGGGAAGTATGTTTGTATTGTCTAGTGCGTTGTATGTTTAGGGTTAAGTAGATAGATGGTTTGTGTTTAGTGTCTAGGTGGCTAGCTGGTCTATGTGCCTGAATGTTCTCAATCAGAGACAGATGTCATTAATTGTCTCTATTGGAGCCATATTGAAGACAACCATGCACTACGGTTAATGGGGTAATGTCTATGTTCTATGTGCTATGGTCCACTTAGTCGTTTAGCTTCACCTCATCGTTTTGATTCATTGTAAGTGTTTGTTTTTTCCCTTCATTAAAAGGAAAGTATTTTCCACACGCTCGTTTCGGTTCCTCTCTCCTACGCAAGACGATCTGACACATGGCTAATGTGCCAAGCTATAGAGACATACTCCCAAGAGACTTGCACTTAATTGCTGCAAAAAGGTGTCTCTACCAAAGTATTTACTTTGGTGGGTGAATAGTTTGGCACGCTCAAGTTCTGTCTTTCTTATTTCTTGTTTTTCTCCACAATAAAACATAATCGTGTATCAAAGGATACCAAAACCCCGCCAAAAACCATTTAAATCCATTTGTTAAGGCCAACAAAATATGAAAAATGCCCAAGGTGAATACTTTTCGCAAGCCACTGTATTACATACTTTAATTCTTCATGGACATGCGAACATGAACACCTTTACAGAGTTGCTTATACAACAGTTGCACGTAGACATTTTAAATTGGCTTGTAAATACAATAATGCTTGTACACTTTACCAGCATATTTAACAGTGAGAGAGTGAGAACGTGGGTGTGGTGTGGGGGGGGGGGGGGTTTTTTGCACTCGTGCGTGTGTTTAATACAGCACATTTTTGTCATCGTGTGTGTGTTGGGTTTGCGCAAAACTACCTCAACCTCAAGTTCAATGCGTCCAACACATGTCATACCATACACACATGCCACCATATTATCAAACTCCACAAAGTCAAGTGTGTTATAACGAATCTAACAGTTACTTTCTTATCTTACAGATGATGCAATAAAGCTGTTGCCTCAGATGCCACTTTAAAACTTAAAAAAACGGACACAAACTGTCACCACGTTATAAGAGTCGAACCAAGATGCAGACGTGTATGTTTCCATTCCTTTTATTGAAAGAGAAACTTAAACAACAGAAAACAATAAAAGCGAACAAACAAAAATGTGAAGCTCAGAGTTATGCTCGACACAAAACTATACAGACAAATCCCACAAAGCACAAGGGGAATGCTACCTAAATATGATCCTCAACAGAGACAACGATAAAACAGCTGCCTCTGAATGGGACCCATACCAGGCCAACATAGATCTATAATTCCCCTAGATAACCCACCCTCAATCACACCCCGACCTAACCAACATAGAGAAAAAACAGTACCCCCCCTCCCCAAAGGTGCGGACTCCCACCGCAAAACCTGACTCAATAGGGAGGGTCCGGGTGGCATCTACCGTCGGGGGCGGCTCCGGTGCGGGGCAAAGTATCCACTCCGCTCGTGGAATACGTCATCGGAGGAACCGGACCGTGGGTCGTTGCCGGAGGCTCCGGACCATGGATTGTCGCCGGAGAACCGGACCGTAGATCGTCGCCGGGACTCCGGACCGTGGAACGTTGCCAGGACCGGACCAGGAGCCGGACCGTAGATCGTCGCCGGGGACTCCAGACCGTGGATCTTCGCCGGAGGAACTGGACAATGGATCGTCGCCGGAGCACCGGAACGTGGATCGTCGCCAGGAAGCTTCGGACCATGGTTCGTCGCGGGGACTCTGTCCGGTAATCAATCGCCGGGGACTCCGGACCGTGGATGGTTGCCAGAGGAACCGGACCGTGGTTCATCGCTGGGCACTCTGGACCGTAGATCATCGCCGGGGACTCCGGACCGTGGTTCGCCGCCGGGGACTCCGGACCGTAGATCGTCGCCGGAGGCTCCGAACTGGGAACGCTCGCAGGAGGCTCTGGACTGGGAACCCCCGCCGGAGGCTCTGGACCGCAGACCGTCGCCGGAGGCTCTGGACCGCAGACCGTCGCCGGAGGCTCTGGACCGCAGACCGTCGCCGGAGGCTCTGGACCGCAGATCGTCGCAGGAGGCTCTGGACCGCAGACCGCCGCCGGAGGCTCCGGACTGCCGACCGTCGCTAGATCTGGACTGGGAACTGTCGCCGGAAGCTCTGGACTGTGAACCGTCGCCGGAAACCTCTGGACTGGGAACTGTCGCCGGAAGCTCTGGACTGTGAAGGCGCACTGAAGGCCTGATGCGTGGGGCCGATACAGGTGGCACCAGACTGGTGACACACACTTCAGGGCGAGTGTTGGGAGGAGGCACAGGACATACCGGACTGGGGAAGCGCACTGGAGGCCTGGTGCGTGGAGCCGGCCCAGGTGGTACCGGACTGGAGACACGCACTTCAGGGCGAGTGCGGGGAGCAGGCACAGGACTTACCGGACTGGGAAGGTGCACTGGGAGCCTAGTGCGTGGAGCCGGCACAGGACATACCGAACTGGGGAGGCGCACTGGAGGCCTGGTGCGTGGAGATGGCACAGGACGTACTGGGCTGTGGAGACGTACTGGAGACCTGGTGCGTATAGCCGGCATCAATGGTACCAGTTCGATGACACACCTCGCACGGCAAGTGAGAGGAGCTGGCACAGGACGTACTGGGCTGTGAAGGCGCACTGGAGACCTGGTGCATATAGCCGGCATCAATTGTACCGGAACTATGACACACTTCGCACGGTGAGTGTGAGGAGCTGGCACAGGACGTACTGGGCTGTGGAGGCGCACTGGAGACCTGGTGCGTAGAACCGGCACACATGGCACCGGACAAATGACACGCTCCTCAAGGCGAGTGTGGAGAGCTGGCACAGGACTTACTGGGCTGTGGATGCGTACTGGAGACCTGATGCGTGGAGCCGGCACAGATTTCACCAGACTAATAGCACGCTCCTTAGGGCAAATGTCGTGCATCTTCCACCAACTCAACAACTCTCTCCCCTCTTTCTCCTCCAATACCTCCATCCACTCTCTGACAGTCTCTGACTCTCTCCGTTTACTCTCCTCCAGTTTCTCTCTCTTTTCCCAGACTGGCTCTGGTTCACTCCTCGGCTTCGCCAACTACCCTTTGTTCCCCCCCGGAAAAAATATTTTCGGGCTATTTTTTGGGCTTTTTATGTGGCCGCGAACCCCGGCGTCGTCGCTGTCCTCCCTTCTCTCCTGTCGTCTGTTTCCACAGCAGGCTTTAGTGTCTTGCCAAGACTTCCTCCCAAGTCCAGGATATTCTCTCCTTGATCTCCACCAAAGACCAGGATGCCAACTCCTCCCGGGCACGCTGCTTGGTCCCGTTGTGGTGGGATATTCTGTCACAACCGTGTGTAGAGACGGACCAAGGCGCAGCGGAGGTTGAGTTCCACATCTTTATTTCGAAGTGAAACTTAAGCAAAACAATAAAGACTAAACGATACGTGTCACGACCATGGAGTGCTAACATGCAGCTACACATAAACAATATCCCACAAATCACAGGTGGAAAAATGCTACTTAAATATGATCCACAATTAGAGACAACGATAACCAGCTGCCTCTAATTGGGAATCATACAAATCACCAACATAGAAAATAAACTAGAACAACACATAGAAATAAATAAACTAGGTCACCCCCAGTCACGCCCTGACCTACTTCACCATAGAGAAACAATGGCTCTCTATGGTCAGGRCGTGACAACAGTGCCCTCAAAGCTCATCACTAAGCTAAGGACCCTGGAACTCAACACCTCCCGCTGCAACTGGATCCTGGACTTCCTGACGGGCCGCCCCCAGGTGGTAAGAGTAGGTAACAAGACATCTGCCACGCTGATCCTCAACACGGGGGCCCCTCAAGCGTGTGTGCTTAGTCCCCTAATGTACTCCCTGTTCACTCATGACTACATGGCCAGGCACGACTTCAACACCATCATTACATTTGCCGACGACACAACAGTGAGACAGCTATCAGTGTAGCTGAAGGGGAGGAAAGACGTCAAATAATAAGCCTTGAGACAATGAGACTTGGATTGTGTGTGCGCCATTCAGAGGGTGAAAGGACAAGAAAAAATATTTTAGTGCCTTTGAACGGGGTATGATAGTAGATGCCAGGCGCACCGGTTTGTGTCAAGAAATGCAACACTGCTGGGTTTTTCAGGCTCAAAAGTTTCCCGTGTGTATCAAGAATGGCCCACCACCCAAAGGACATCCAGCCAACTTGACACAGCTGTGAGACGCATTGGAGTCAAAATGGGCCAGCATCCCTATGGAATGCTTTCGACACCTCGTAGAGTCTATGCCCGGATGAATTGAGGCTGTTCTGGGGGCAAAAGGGGGGTGCAACTCAATACTAAGAAGCTGTTCCTAAAGTTTGGTATAGTCAGTGAATATTGGAGTTACACCACAAATTATCCAATATTTACTTACCATCAACAAGTAAACATGTATCATCTCGAAACCAAACCAAACAAGACAGTTAAAAAAAACAGTAACATATTATTTGGATAGTCCATCGGTAGATGCTCYAAAGATKATCTRAAGACTATCAGTAACATTTCAACTATCTACTAACCCTAGCCCTAACCTTAACCCTTATCCTAACCCTAAACTTAACCCTTACCCTAGCCCCTAACCTTAACTCTTACCCTAACCCTTATTCTAAACCTAACCCTTACCTTAACCTTAGCAAGCAGTTGCTTATCAACATATAGTTTGTTGATAGTATGACTATACATACTATCCAAATAACGTGTGACCAACAAAACAACTAACGGCTAGCTAGCGTCAAATTCAAAATGAAATACCAGACCATAAAGATCAGTTCCTTAATACATGTTATGTATCCGCACACAGTGTTTCTGAATTAAATATGGAGCTATTTTCATCCAAACATCCCCTCAATGTCTCCCCCTGCCAGAGTCTTTGCAGTTTTCACTGCTGCCCTAAAAATGTTGCCATAAAGTATGCAGTCCTGAAAGACAGCTGCACTACAGTGGCATTTTTAACATGCCTAGCAAGGGACCCAACCAGACCATCAGGACATACAAGGCAGTGTTTCCCAACCTTTTTTGGACCAGGGACTACCAGCTATAGTCCGATGGTCCATCTATGGTTCTCATCCTCGGGAAGATCGCTTCGATTAAAACTGGGAAGTGTGTCAGATGACTATCTCAATGAYCAGTCAGCGACATTGCAGGGATCGGTGTTGTTCCACTGCCCAGGGTTGTGTTCACTAAGTGCACACCGGAAAATGAAAACACACATTCATTTATGGACAAGTACAGATGGTACGTCCTTGTCTCAGTTAATTTCAGAATGTTTTATTCTGTTTTGTGCCTACTGAACATGTCCCAGGGGTATCATTTTTTTCTTATGACCAAAGATGTAGAAAAATATCTTATGACTTGTTGTATAAGCTTCGGGAGAAGAAACCCTAACACTTAACTGTTGTACGTGCCTTTCTTGCACTAACACCTGCACTTGTCTTTTCTTACTAACACTGATTTGTACTCGTCTGACCTGGCTAYTTTTTGAACTTTTCCTGTTGAAAAACAATATCCTACGTATAAATACAGTAATGTAYACACACTTAAGGGTAAACAAATCTGTTTTTTTTAAACAAGTTCAAACATGGAGTAGGCCATTCAAGGACTTGGTCTCGTGGTGCCCTCGGTCATCGGCCTCCCCCTTGCTTGCAGGAGCAATAGAGGAGCAACAGAGAACAAAAGCCCTCCCCCTTGTGCAATGTCACAAGGATACCTGGAACACATATTGAGGTGGGCCTTTTGTTAAATAAATCAGGTGATCATTGAGCGGAAAAGGAGAAGGACTTTAAATTGAATGCACTGACTGTAGATGTGTGTGTGTGTGTGTGTGTAACCTTTAATTTAACTAGGCAAGTCAGCTAAGAACAAATTCTTATTTACAATGACGGCCTACACCGGCCAAAGCCAGTGCGCCGCCCTATGGGACTCCCAATTACGGCCGGTTGTGATACAGCCTGGACAAGAGTGTCTGCTGGCCTCCCGAGTGGTGCAGCGGTCTAAGGTACTGCATCGCAGTGGTTAAGGTGTCACTACAGACCCGGGTTCGATCCCAAGCTGTGTTGCAGCCGGCCGCGACCGGGATACCCATGARGCGGCGTACAATTGGCCAGCTTCGTCTGGGTTAGGGAAGGGTTTGGCCGGCCGGGATGTCCTTGCCCCAGTGCACTCTAGCRACTCCTTGTGGCGGGCTGGGCGCATGCACGCTGACTTTGGTCGCCAGTTTTACAGTGTTTCCTCCGACACATTGGTGAGGCTGGCTTCCGGGTTAAGCGAGCAGTGAGTCAAGAAGCAGTGCGGCTTGGCAGGGTCGTGTTTCGGAGGACGTATAGGCTCTCAACCTTCGCTTCTCCCGAGTCCGTACGRGAGWTGCAGCGATGGTACATAACTGTAACTACCAAGTGGATATCATGCAATTGGGTAGAWAAATGGGTAACATTWWWAAAAAATCTAATAAAAATAGGAGTGTCTGCAAAATGACCTAAATGTCAATAAGGGATGGTGTCCCGTTCACATATAGAAGGAACAGTTTGAAACTGTTAAAWATACAAGCATTCATCATCACATTTCACACTTTATGGGCAGTTTTCATAGGCTAGGGACTAAAAAGCATTGATGCTGGTTTGAATATTACTTGAATAGAGAGGAGGACCTTGTTGGATTGATTCTGTACAGTCCCTCAAAAAGCCTGGAGTCACAAAGGAGCACATCTTGCTGTACTGTACTGCTGAATCATTCATTCTTATTTAGGTATCCAACACATTCTCATAAAATGCTGGAGGAAAGGAGCTGTTGTGAGTCACAATGTTATTTTAAGAGGCTGTGAACAAGTAACTGAATTAATGAATAGATTCCCTCACACTTGGAAGTTAATCTTCCCACAAATCACGTTGCTGCCTTTCCACGTATCTTTTTACTTGTCTTCCCTCCTCGAAACGGAATGTAAAAGCAAAGGTAATCATTACTTTAAGTCTTATGTTCTGTCTATTCTACAATTGAAAACATATCTTGTCTATTTTTCTACATGTCCAGCCACTCCCTATACAGACAGACGCACCGCTATCACGCAGTTGCGTAATTTGACAAGSGCAAAACAAGAGGGAGTAAGCAGCTGACAACTGCATGGTTTCAGCTATTTGTTCAAATCAGAATTAGTCCTATGCTAAATTACCCCCCCCCCCCCACACACACACATTTTCGCGGACTACTGGATATAACATTATCACCGTTTATGGCCACTGACTTATTAACCAATGATGTTTGAGTCGCTCTGGGGCAGGACGCACCCGAACACTGAAAACCAACTGCACCACCACTAGCGGACAGGCTGAGAGAAGGGCGAGGAAAATATCACGGTCATGGACAAGTCCTCAACAACATGAAGTATACAAWCGGTGAAAGCTCTTAATTTCACGACTACAATCTGGTACGGTATTTAATTAGAAAGCGAGTTTACAGTTTGAGCGAGGAGATTGTATGGCATCGTTGATATTTAGGCTATAGTATAGGCTAATATGCTGCCATCTAATTACCAGGCAAAATAGCCTATATGTACAGATCAATAGTGGACTGAGATTAAACGTTTCCCATCTCAATGTATAGAAGGAGATGCATGAAGTCAGCAGCTGGACAGTCTAAATTCAGCTGTAGATTTCCATCGCCTAGACAGGAGCACTAGTTCAGAAGCCCCGCTGCTTGGAGGGGATTTCTTTCATGTGCTAATAGTCTTCAGCCCCAATATTCCCCCAAACGATGCGCACTAGTTCCATTTGTTTCGTTTTTTCAAATACTGTAGGCCTGACTACATGTGTTTCAAAATATGTGCATTGACACATGGAGAGTGACAACGTTGCGCATTGTGATCTTGTTTTGCGTTGGTCAGCGTAGTCTTTTTAAGGGATATGGATGGTTTTACGGGAGATGTAGCAGTGTAGCCTACACGATCAATGCTTTACTGCTGACTGGTTGATATGAACGTGATCACCACTCTCTCCGTTTTCCTAGAGCACTGGTATGGCTGCAAAAAAATATAATGTAATAGTGAGATAGTGTATGACGCCATTAGCCTTAGCCAGAGATCCGACTCTATGTAMATTTTTCAATTTGAGTTGGTGCGAGTTCCATTCCTTATAATGGCAGCTCGGGGCTGGCACGGGTTATGGCTGGWACATGTAGCTCAATCCAGGGATGCAATACTCCAATGTACTCCAAATTCGCCCAGTATCCAAACTGCCAAACCCTGGCTAGATTAGCCTATGCCACACCAAATTCCAGTAGCCTTCACAGGGTTTATTTCCGTGATTGTTGCTGTATGGGGAACAGCCCAGCTGGTCGATTATCTATCAACTAGACTCTGTAACATCATCCTTTTCAATAGAAAGTGCAAACATAACAGCACAACATTAAGTTCTTAACATTCAAGTCATAAGAAATGAAAATGCATTTTCTTTTAATTTCAGTTGTCATCTTCTTTTTTTAAATGATATATAAACAGAGGACACSTTAACACAGACTAGTGATCAACAATGAGAAGATAGTCCTTTTGTTGGTGGCTGAATAAATCCATGCTGACGATTTACCAGGCCCTTGTGAGCAGTTTGTGTGACATCATGGTTTCCTTTTGCTGTTCATGAGTGTACTCGTTGCATGTGGTACAGCTGCTAACAAAGTCTTTCATTTCTGCTTGCATGTTTGGACAGTTTTTAATGTTTCACGTGCCTGGCGGTAGCATGCGTCACCTCCAACGTGACTGGAGTGTATGTGGGTAAGCATCTCTGGACATAGTGATTTGGGGATAATGACATTCTGACCTCTGAACAAGATGCCATTTTGCACGCTGATCTCATCTCGAAAGGTCCAGTATTCTCTCACTGTGAAAGGTGTTTCTTATTTCAGGTACAGCCAACCTGTGAGAACCATGGACTTCAGTGACTGTAGGTGTTCATTCTTGTCAGTGTGTTGCCTAATCTGGGCTAGGCGGTGATCTGTGACGTTTAAGTAGTCTGCCTGATTGATCTGTTGAACATCTTGTTTCTGCTGTAGCGAACAGATGGCATGCTGCTGATAGGCAGTGCCTCTACCTGTACATTATGCTGTTGCCCTGCTCAGTGTGTCGCAGATGTACATCCCTGGCTTGTAGACAACCTTCACACTGTAGTTTTGCAGTCAGGAGCATGCTTTGAAACCTCTTGGGCACGTTGAGGAGCGGTTTACTGAATATGTCAATGAGTGGTTTGTGGTCAGTTTCAGCAGTGACCAGCTCTCGACTATATAAGTAGTGATGGAAGCACTGGCAGGAGGAGAAGATAATGCTGAGGCACTCTTTCTCAATTTGTGCATAGGTTTGTTCTTTGGGGGGGGGTGCTCTCAAGGCACTGGTCCTGGTCTTCCAGCATAAGACAGTATCCAAGTCCACTCTAGCTGGAGTTGCTCTGGATTGTGACAGGCTTCCTAACGTTGTAGTAGTGCAACACTGGCATGGATGAAACCAGAGATTTMATCTCCTGCACTGCGGCCTCATATTTGGGTAGCCAGTGCCATCGTGTGTCTTTGTCCAGCAACTGGCATAGAGGCTCACAGGCTCACAGACTACTGATAGATGTGGCATGAACTTTGCAAAATAGTTTGCAAAGCCAATGAGACACTGCACTCCTTTTGCATCAGACGGGTTTGGCATGTYGAGGATCGCTCTGACTTTGTCTGGGTCCTGCTTCATGCCTTTGGCCGAGAGAATGTGGCCATGGAAGTGACGTCTTTCACCTTGAACTGCAGCTTCTTCAGGCCAAGACGAAGCTTAACTGATCATGKGCGCTCCATCAGTGCCATGAGCTTCACATCGTTGTCGCGTTCTGCTTCTTCGTCTGTGTCACCACAGCCTATGATCAGGACATCATCAGCGATGGGTTCAATGCCCTTGAGCCCAGCCAGTAACTCTTCCTGCTTGCGTTGGTATACCTCAGGCGCCACTGAGACACAAAACGTGAGCTTGAGCAAGCGTTTCTGAATCCACGGGGTCCAGAAGGTAGTCATGAAGCTGCTCTCTTTGTCCAGCTTGCATTGCAGCAATGCATCTCGGTCATCCACCAAGGTGAAAATCCTGGCCTTGGGAAGCTTGTAGAGGACATCCTCCAGTGTCGGCATGATGTCGTAGGAATGTTTTAGTGCTTGGTTCAGATGCTTTGGGTCGATGCAGACCCTCAAATTCTCTGGCTTTTTCCCTCTGACCATATTGCTGATCCAGTCAGTTGGTTCAGTCACAGATGTCATGTGGCCATCGACCTCATATTTGTCCAGCTGGGCCTTCACAGCCACTTTCATTGCAATAGGCACACTGAACTGACGCTCTCATCCAATTCAAAGTGTACCTCCCCAGGTACTGATTCAATGTGCTCATTGAATACGTCGTCATATCTGCTGAGTAGTTGTTCTTTGGACAGAGATCCATGCTGCACACGCTCCACGATGTGCAGGTCATTTGGTACGGTGAACTGCATCAGTCCCAGGCGTTTACATTTAGAGTCTGAGAGGAGAAGATGTTGACAACTGGATTCTGGCACGTAGTACCGGAATCCAGTTGACATTGTTGCAGCTTGTTGTGTAATCGTAGTGTCACAAACCATTTCTTCCCTCTTGAGTGTACAGCCCCAATGGATYCATGCATGTAAATGTCACTTTCACTGTTCTGCTCTGAACACTGAGTGACACCAACACAGTGAATCTTGCCCTCACTCACCCTTCTTTTGCTTTTGAGAGACACTTTTGCAAAGTGATTATTAGTTCCACAAACTCTGCATGGTTTTTCGTAGGCAGGGCAGTGGTCTTTGCCTCGTGTGTTTGCAGATCTCCCGGGTGGCGCAGTGGTCTAGGGCACTGCATCGCAGTGCTAGCTGCGCCACCAGAGTCTCTGGGTTTACGCCCAGGCTCTGTCGCAGCCGGCCGCAACCGGGAGATCCGTGGGGCGACGCACAATTGGCATAGCGTCGTCCGGGTTAGGGAGGGTTTGGCCGGTAGGGAGGGTTTGGCCGGTAGGATATCCTTGTCTCAGTATGTAAAAATGTAATAAAATGTATGCACTCTACTGTAAGTCGCTCTGGATAAGAGCGTCTGCTCTTGGCCGGTAGGGATATCCTTGTCTCAGTATGTAAAAAATGTAATAAAATGTATGCACTCTACTGTAAGTCGCTCTGGATAAGAGCGTCTGCTAAATGACTAAAATGTAAAATGTAATTCCACAGTATTTGCATGCTATGGGGCTATCTGTGTTCACCATTCGTGGTTAATTGTCTGAATGTCTGCCTGGCAACAGCGTGAACAGTATCAGCGTCGGTGCGTGGGGTTTCCATTTCCATTGCTCTCATTCTCATGTCAGTGACTTCGGCAGTGCGGCACATTTCAGTGGCAGTTACTAATGTTAAGCCTCTCTCTTTTAGTAGACGCCAGCGCGTGTCATAATTTGCAATTCCCAKTACTATTTTGTCACAAATCAGTTAATCTTTCAATCCCCCTTATTCACAAGAAGCAGATCTTTCTCTCAGACAGGTTACAAAGTTATGTACTGACTCACTCTTTTCCTGTTTGCAGCTTCCAAAAACGTTCCTGGCGGGTTGGAAGTAATTCTCCAATGCATTCAGTATGGCCTTTGCATCATCCTGTTGTTGTGCTGTGAGGGTGAGATTGTGCCGGTTGATATGCCTGCATTCACTGCCCATTAAGATCCTCAGAGTTTCCGCATGGACTTCGTTGGGTTTTTAATGTAGACTTGTCGCCAGCACATAGTCCTCGAATTCATCCCTGTCCCAATTAATATTCCACTCCCCTGTAATAACCATGGGTTTTGGTGGTGGAATGTTCACTGCCATAGCGATGCAATAGGAGGTCTCTTTGCCTTCAGCCATCGAGGTAGGTAGTGATGCTAGCTAGCCAGCTAACAACAACTTTCTGTATGATATATTAGATTAAAGACTAAAGGCAAAGAGACTAAAGGCACACAAATGTCAAGTTCAATAGCCTTGTTCAAGCATTGTACATGTCCCTACATACGGGGTCCAGAGAACAGCCAAGCTAGTCGWTTACCTGTCAACTAGACTCCGTAACAGTGATGGGCCTGTGAATACTGAACATGTATGTATGTACTTTATAGGCCATGTCAGTGAAGGATTGGATTGTTAGCTAGCAAATATGCTAACGTTAGCAACCTAGCTAAACATTAGGTTATGGGCTGGCACTGGCAGTATGGGATTATGGAGAGTGAATTCAATTATTTATTCATCATTTTGCTAGGTAGTTATCTAGCTGTGGCCATCTGGATAGTATCAACAAGGGCTTTCTACAAAATACCAACATTAGTGGTGACATTGGAATCTAGACCATAAGCAATACGCACAAATATGCATTGSCAAGCAACGCTACTGCCACCCTCTGGTTTGGAGTATTTTAACAAGGCCGGGTGAATGACAACTCCCAAGGTCTTTGCTGTGTCAACACAAAAGAGATTGACTGCTGTTTGTCTGTCCTACCAGTGTGTATGAGCTTGCTTTAACACTTGTGCACATCTCTCTCAATTCAATTTGCTTTATTGGCATGACGTAACAATGTACATATTGCCAAAGCTTACTTTGGAGATTTTAAAATATGAACATAATAATCAATATTGTCAACGGGACAACAATAACCAAGGGTCAAAATAACCATACATTGAACAATAACAATTAGCATAGAGGACATGTGCAGATTGGTTGGTCCGTCAGACACTGTCCCTCATCTTATGGGCAGGCAGCAATATAATGTATTGCGTGGCCAACCTACAGCTTCTCCGTCCTCCCCTAACAGTATGGGTAGCATATCCTCAACAGAGAGGCATTTGAATAAGGGTTTCACATTTGGGGAAAGTAAACTCTTTTGGTATTGCAGGGTTTGGTAATGATATGGTAGGGGGGGTCACTGTATTTTAGATGTTTACAAAACTTAATTGCTCTTTTTTTGAGTTTTTATTATTAGTGGATATTGGCCTAATTCTGCCCTGCATGCATTGTTTGTAGTTTCTCTGGACATGTAGAAGAATCTTACAGAACTCTGCATGCAGGGTTTCAATGGGTTGTTTGTCCCATTGAGTGAAATCTTGTTTTGCAAGTGGATCCCACATCTCGCTGCCATAAAGTGCAATTGGATCAGTGACACATTCAATTAGTTTTATCCAAATATTTCAATTTTAAATGGTTTATTAATGGCGTAGAATGCCCTGCGTGCTTTCTCTCTGTTCATTCACTTCATCATTAAGTGTGTGCAGTACTCTATATGTTTTAGACCACAGTTCTCAATTGGTACATTTCCCTGAGATCTGAAATGTCTCTGGAAAATGATTATTTTAGTATTTTTGGGGTTTACTGCCAGGGCCCAGGCCTGGCAGTACTGCTCTAGAAGGTCCAGGCTCTGCTGTAGGCCATGTGCTGTGGGTGACACCAGGCACAGGTCATCTGCGAAGACCAGACATTTAACCTCTGAATTGTGGAGACTAACACCAGGGGCTGAGGATTTTTCTAGAATAGTTGCCAATTCGTTGATGTAAATTTTGAAGAGTGCAGGGCTCAGATTGCAACCCTGGTGAAGGCCCTGACCCTGGTTAAAGAATTCTGTTCTTTTCTTGCCAATTTTGATGCCCTCTACACCACTTTAAATAACTTTGTAGAACAGTCCTGTATGCCAAATTGAATCAAATGCCTTTTGGAAGTTGATAAAGCAAGCGTACATTTTAGAATTATTTTGGTGGACATGTTTATCAATCAGGGTGTATAGGCTGTACATTTTTTTGGTACATCTTGAGATGTTTTGGTTTGTATCCAATTTGGCTTTTAATCAAGACATTGTGCTTATTGATGAAGTTTTTACATTTATAATACTGCAGAAAACCTTGCCCAGGTTACTGTTCAAACAAATGCCTCTGTAATTGTTAGGGTCAAATTTGTCTCTATCCTTAAAGATTGAGGTTATGAGTTCTTGATTCCAGATGTCAAGGAACTAAAGAAACAGTTTTAACCTCTAACGAGTTACAAACCCAGATCCGGGATCCCCCCCATCAAAAAAGCTGACTAGCATAGCCTAGCCTAAAGCCACAGGGATATCATATAATAAAATGTTCATGAAATCACAAGTCCAAGACACCAAATGAAAGATACACATCTTGTGAATCCAGCCATCATTTCTGATTTTTAAAATGTTTTACAGGGAAGACAATTATGGTATTTCTATTAGCTAACACCATAGCAACCGACACTACTTTTTTTTCTGCCCACATTATTTTTCCTGATAAGGTAGCTATCACAAATTCGACCAAATAAAGATAATATAGATCCTAACGCAACAAACATGTCATAAGATGACGTCTGATAAACATATTTATTGTATAGCATATGTTTTGTTCGAAAATTGTGCATTTTCAGGTATACAATCTTAGTTTTTACATTGCGCCACCATCACAACTCCTCAGCAACTAGATACTACAGAGAGAAGTGAAATTACTGAAATATTCATCATAGTAAACATTTATAGAAAAATACAAGCGTACAGCAAATCGAAAGACAAAAGATCTTGTGATCAGCCAATATTTCAATTTCTTTAAGTGTTTTTACAGCAAAAACAAACTTTAGCCATTATATTAGCTTACTACATATACCAACTCAAAGCAGCATTGATTCAAGCCAACAACATCAGCGATAAGAATAAACCAGCAAAAGATATTTATTTTTTACTAACGCTTTCTCAATACTCTTCAGATGACAGTCTCCTATAACATAATTACACAATACATATATTTGTTTGTTCGAAAATGTGCATATTTAGCGGCACAAATCGTGGTTATACAATTGAGAATAGTAGCCAAGCTGCCAACAATGTCGGGAGAAATCTTGGGAGAGGCACCTAATCTAATCAATAACTAATCATAACTTGACAAAAAAATAACAGGTTGGACAGCAAATGAAAGATACACTAGTTCTTAATGCAACCGCTGTGTTAGATTTTTAAAATTAACGTTACTAATGACATACGAGACCGTGCCGAAATTAATGGCGGCAATTATTGTTTACCATTTTTCACACATAAAATTACAAATTAACAGCATAAAGACTTCTTACTATTTGTTGAGCTTCCATCAGAATCTTGGGAAAGTTGTCCTTTGTCCATAATAATCGTTGCTCGGCTGTAGAATGTCATCTTCAACCGTGTAATTAGCAGCAAACATTAGCTATGTGGCCCAGACATGCCCAACTCTTCAAAACGCAGCACTAAGAAATTTCMGAAAATCTCAATATACTCATATAAACTGATATAACTCGGTTTAAAATAACTACGTTATGATGTTTCAAACACCTATATCGAATAAAATCAGAGCCGGATATATCTAACGCCGATAACGTGAGCTTTTCAGAATGCCATCCTGAGGTCTGCTTTGCGCCATGACGAACGTTGAAAAGGGTGCACCCCTCGTTCCAAGACCATTTATACGGCCTCAGATCTACCTAGCAACACCATTCAAATCCTCACTGCTTACTGACATCTAGGGGAAAACGTATRCAGTGCATGTCGACCAATAGAATAATTGCAAATTAATTAACTGACCCTGGAACAGAGTGCCTGATTTCAGATTTCTCACTTCCTGACAGGAAGTTTGCTCCAACTTGAGTTCTGTTTTACTCACAGATATAATTCAAACGGTTTTAGAAACTAGAGAGTGTTTTCTATCCAATAGTAATAATAATAATATGCATATTGCATATTGTACGAGCAAGAATTGAGTATGAGGCAGTTTAATTTGGGAACGTTTTTTTACAAAGTGAAAACAGCGCCCCCATATTGACAAGATGTTAACTTCATACGTGAGTTCCAAATATCTGTAACGGTCGCCCCAGCGTGAGTTTTTTTTTTTTTTTATGCACGTGATGTCAGAATACGCTCACTGTTCCAAAATATGATTATTGCGCAACAGGACAGTTAATATATGCTGCTAATTATCTATAGGCTATGTTTCAACTTGTCAATTTCCAATGATTTTCAGTTAACAGTTTGAATTGAGGTGTGTTCCGCCTCCTCATTAATTCATATATAAGTAGCCCATTTCAGTGTTGCAGACAATTTTACGTTTTGAAGTGCGCCGGACAAACTTCTCTCTTTGAGGAGAGCCCACACACTTCACCAATTTTTRCGCAGATCAAGTATGCAGATATTTGCACAGTCTTGCATGAATTGGAAACATTTCTGGGTGGCGCTCGCATTGCCTTGTTTACTTACAAATAATAACTTTGGACACGTGTGCGTTGCTATCAAAGTAAATTCCTTATTTTCTGTATATCATGTTGTCGTTTCTACTGTAGGTGCATACAGTATGTATGTACAGTTGAAGTCGGAAGTTTACATACACTTAGGTTGGAGTCATTAACTCATTTTTCAACCACTCCATAAATTTCTTGTTAAATCAAACAATAGTTTTGGCAAGTCGGTTAGGACAGTCTACTTTGCATGACACAAGTCATTTTTCCAACAATGTGTTTAACAGACAGATTATTTCAAATATAATTGAAAAAAATTGTAGACCTCCACAAGTCTGGTTCATCCTTGGGAGCAAGTATAAACACCATGGGACCATGCAGCCGTCATTCGCTCAGGAAGGAGACGCGTTCTCTCTCCTAGAGATGAACATACTTTGGTGTGAAAATTGCAAATCAATCCCAGAACAACAGCAAAGGGCCTTGTGAAGATGCTGGAGGAAATAGGAACAAAGGTATCTATATCCACAGTAAAACGAGTCCTATATCGACATAACCTGAAAGGCTGCTCAACAAGGAAGAAGCCACTGCTCCAAACCACCATTTAAAAAAAGCCAGACTACGGTTTGTAACTGCACATGGGGACAAAGATGGTACTTTTTGGAGACATGTCCTCTGGTCTGATGAAACAAAAATAGATCTATTTGGCCATAATGAACATCGTTATGTTTGGCGGAAAAATGGGGAGGCTTGCAAGCTAAAGAACACCATCCCAACCATGAAGCACAGGGGTGGCAGCATCATGCTGTGCGGGTGCTTTGCTGCAGGAGGGACTGGTGTACTTCACAAATCAATGGCATCATGAGGAGGAAAATGATGTGGATATATTGAAGCAGAATCTCAAGACATCAGTCAGGAAGTTAACAAACTATAGTTTTGGCAAGTCGGTTAGGACATCTACTTTGTGCATGACACAAGTAATTTTTTCAACAATTGTTTACAGGCAGATTATTTCACTTATAATTCACTGTATCATAATTCCCAGTGGGTCAGATGGTCGCAAATGGGTCTTCCAAATGGACAATGACCCGTTGTATACTTCCAAAGTCTGGCAAAATTGCTTAAGGACAACAAAGTCAAGGTATTGGAGTGGCCATCACAAACCCCTGACCTCAATCCTATAGAAAATGTGTGTGGCAGAACTGAAAAAGCGTGTGTGAGCAAGGAGGCCTACAAACCTGACTCAGTTACCCCAGCTCTGTCAGGAGGAATGGGCAAAAATTCACCCAATTTATTGTGGGAAGGCTACCCAAAATTATTGACCCAAGTTAAACAATTTAAAGGCAATGCTACCAAATACTAATTGAGTGTTTGTAAACTTCTGCCCCACTGGGAATGTGATGAAAGAAATAACAGCTGAAATAAATCATTCTCTCTACTCTTCTATTCTGACATTTCACATTCTTAAAATAAAGTGGTGATCCTAACTGACCTAAAAACAGGTCATTTTTACTAGGATTAAATATCAGGAATTGTGAAACACCTTAGCCAAATACATTTAAACTCAGTTTATGTAAACTTCTGACTTCAACTGGATGTATGGAGCATAATGAATTTAGAGTTTTATTCACGTTTTCAAGTGCTGGTAACGAATAATGCATTCCGATTATTGCATAGATCGTAATGGATGCCTATGATGTGTGTAAAATACTTTTTTGACGGTTGTGCTGATTTATAATGAGCTAAGCTAATGCTAAGCTATTTGCCAGCTATGTGTAGTGTGGCGCTGTTTGCTGACATTATACCATGCATTCTGGGTGTCACGTAATCTGTCAAACCAAAGATGTTATATTGAGGTGCATGAATAGTTCACTCATCTTTCGGGTAAACGTCTGGAAGTGTATGAAGGGAAGTGAATGATCGTAGATGACACACCCCCTTCAACATGCATACTATAAACCAGAAACTCCTCTTGTCTCTTATCTTTGGTTGATGCGAAAAAACAAACATGGAGGCGCGCACAAACTACCTTTGTCGGATTACTTTCGATTTCTAGAAAGTGTTTTTACTCAATTATTTTGATCAATGGTGAGCTCATTAATTATAATAGTAATTGCTATTAGCTAATTCATATTGTAGTTTCTCTCAGCCGAGAGTTATAAAAAATGACTGCTTGTGTTACGTCAGTCTTTCCACAGTTAGCGCTAGGAACAAATGTACCCTACATTTTCCGGATTGGATGATTGTGTTATGCTGTAGCTACTTCTGTGAATGTCTGAACATTGCATCCCAAAAATAAACTGCTCACATTCTGGACATAATTTGTAAGGACTGTGTTTTGTGCAAAATGTTTTCTGTGAAAAAAAGTGTGGCCTTCTCAAATGCTGATTGTTGCTCAATCGAAACAGGACGTTCTAAATAAGTGTTCTAATCACACCGGTTTGAGCATACGCTGCAGGGACCACTGTAGAATGATCACAGTTTACTGGGCTGTGAATGTGTGGTTGTTTCCATGTCTGTTCTTTTGAGAAACAATGCAMTTTGGCTGTGATCAGACAGAGGTGTTAGTGGCTTGATGGTGAATMAGCTGAGAAAGAAAGGGTCAATGTCTGTAATTATATACTCTCTCTCACACACAGACACAAACAAAGCTTTAAGTACGTTTAAAACTTCAGGCATTTTAAATGAGTGTGACTATAGGAGAAAAAAACTGGCCTATGCATACAAAGAGCTTTTAAACTTGTCCAGCAATGTTATGAAAACATTGTAACCATCTGTACTGTTTAGATAACTTTACACGCATAGGTCGACACCCATTCTCTCTCATTTACTCCTGCTCTCATGCTATTGACTATTATATTGATTACCTCATTGTGGCGAATGAACCTATTCCTTTTCAGTTCTTCCCAGGCAGAAAAAAAAACATATGCTAACTTTCACATGATTTTGGCTAGAGGCACACTGTCTTCAGCTATTTAAAGGCGCAAGCATTGACTGTAGCTGTGTTMTGGGTCCATGCGGAAACACTTGCGCTTAAAAGGTTTCCGTGCGGTGAAGAAATTGGAGATGTGATTAACGGTGTCACCTTTTTTGTTACTGCGATTAACATGTCACGTGTTAACTTTCACAGCCCTAGTATTRAATGTAACTCACAAATACTCCATATATTTTTTTTTACCTTGCAGGGTAGTTCCGAGATGGACAAATATCTGTCACCTCCTCAGAATATCCCAGACACCAGACAGCCATCTTTCACGGAGGACCTTGGTTCCCCATACAGCATCAACATGAGTCTCCTCCTACCTGACGTTACCTACCTGTGCCCCAGCCTGTGTCTGCCTATGAKACCCATCAAGACAGAGCCTCTCTCCCACTCCTTCATCCATCCCAGTTGCCAGTGCAACCCTGGTCCTACAACCCTTCCAGAACACYCTGGGCTTTATGGYGCTTCGACAGACACAGGAAGCAGTCTGTTCATTAAACAGGAAATGTCCTCCCTGGACTTCCCAGACAATCCGTTGTTCCAGCTGTTGAACTCTGAGCTGGAGCAGCTGGTGCCCGATCATCCTGTGAACACCAACCTCCACAGTGGGGTCCCTGTGTCCTCCTTGTCTGTCCCTTTCAGCAACCTCCACATACCATCCCCCCAGATTGTTGTCAAATCGATGGGATGCCCACAAAAAGATGGCAATCCTCTGACAACCCAGTTCGCAAGCCATTCGCAGCAGCGACCAGACTATCTTCCTCCRTCCCCGCCTAACTCTCAGCCAGGGAGCCCAGACAGAGGGAAAGAGCTGATTCAAAATCGTTCTCCGCCTTCATCTTATGCAGCCAGTATTTCCTCGAAACTAAGACCTGGTCTTAGGCCAGTCCAAWGCTCTGGTCTAGGACCAGTTCCGAGCACCAGTCTTAGATTAGTTCAGAGTCCATGTCTTGKWCAAAGYCAAAGTTCTAGTCTTGGAGCAGGCCAGAACCCTTGTGTTGGGCCAGTGTCCCCAAYGTTGGCTCAATCAGTTCCAGAGAGGTTTAACCACAGGAATAACCCTGACCTGGAGAGGAGGAGGATACATCACTGTGACATTCCAGGTGAGGAGAMATGACAGGTAGTCTCAATTCACTAAAGCAGGGTTCCCAAACTGGCGGCCCAKGGGCCGAATTTGGCCYGTGGGTTGTTTTATGTGGCCCTCCCCATGTTTTCKGAGCATAGAAAATAAATATATACAGTACCAGTCAAAGGTTTGGACACACTAACTCATTCAAGGCTTTTTCCTTATTTTCTACATGGTAGAATAATAGTGAAGCTTACAGAAGGCCTTTTTAGTGTCCTAAGTTTTCATAACTTGACCTTAATTGTCAACCATCTGTAAGCTGTTAGTGTCTTTAGACCGTTTCACAGGTGCATGTTCATTAATTGTTTATGTTCATTGAACAAGCATGGGAAACAGTGTTTAAACCCTTTACAATGAAATCTAAGAAGTTATTGGGATTTTTACGAATTATCTTTGAAAGACAGGGTCTGAAAAAGGGACATTTATTTTCTGATCATATTTCATATTCTTCAAAGTAGCCACCCTTTTTCCTAGCTGACAGCTTTTCACATCTTGCATTTCAATTAACAGGTGTGCCTTGTTGAAAGTTCATTTGTGTGGATAATGCGTTTGAGCAAATCAGTTGTGTATGACAAGGTAGGGGTGGTATAACAGAATTTGGTCTTTTACCCTATTTGGTAAAAGACCAAGTCCATATTATGGCAAGAACAACTCAAATAAGCAAAGTGAAACAACAGTCATCATCATTACTTTAAGACCTGAAGGTCAGTGAATCCTGAACAGTTCAAGAACTTTAAAAGTTTCTTCAAGTGCTTAGCGAAAACAATCAAGCACTATGATGAAACTGGCTCTCATGAGGCACGCCACAAGAAAGGAAGACCAGAGTTGCCTCTGCTGCAGAGGATACGTTTATTAGAGTTCCAGCCTCAGGAATTGCAGCCTAAATAAATGCTTCACAGAGTTCAAGTAAGACACATCTCAACATCAACAGTATAGGGAACTACGTGATCTCCGCATGTGTGGGACCACCATGAAGTATGGAGGTGTGATGGTGTGGGGGCGTTTTCTGCTGACACTGTCTGTGATTTATTTAGAGTTCAAGGTTCACTTTACCAAGCATGGCTACCACAGCATTCTGCAGCGTTACGCATCCCATCTGGTTTGCACTTAGTTCCACTATCATTTGTTTTTCAACAGGACAATGACTCAACACACCTCCAGGCTGTGTAAGAGCTATTTGACCAAGAAGGAGAGTGATGCAGTGCTGTGCATCAGATGACCTGTCTTCCACAAATCACCGACTATCCAATTGAGCTGGATTAGGATGAGTTGGACTGCAGAGTGAAGGAAAAGCAGCCAACAAGTTTAGCATATTGTGGGAACTTCCTTAGCTGTTGAAAAGCATTCCAAGTTAAGCTGGTTGAGAGAATGCCAAGAGTATCCAAAGCTGTCAAGGCAAGGGGTGGCTTCTTTGAAAGATCTCAAAATATATTTTGATTTGTTTAACACTTTTTTGGTACTGCATGATTCCTATGTGTTATTTAATAGTTTTTGATGTCTTAACTATTTTTCTACAATGTAGAAAATAAAGAAAACCGCTTGAATGAGTTGGTGAGTCCAAACCTTTGACTGGCACTGTATATATATTTCTTGGTATGAATGTTCATTGTTGAACAACTTCAAGGAAATCAGCTCAATTGATTAAAATGTTGGAAATGTATTACCATCATAAAGAGAATTTTTGATCGTATACAAAATTAAAGAGGTTTGAAATGATTTGTTAGTTAAATATTATACTGTATCTTTTGGCTCTTGTGGTCAATTTGCAGTCTACAAATTATTTGTAAATACGTTTCGGCCCACTGACCATCTGCTCAAGAAAAAAACGGCCCGCAGGTGAATCTAGTTGATTATTCCTGCACTAAAGTCTGTCTAAGCTCGGTAGTCGAAGTTGTGTATTTGAGGTTTAAAAGTCTTTTGAAGTGTGCCATTTCCACTTTGAAGTTCCAGACTTGACTTTCCCTTACGAAAAATGTATCAAAATATCCATAAAAAATATTCCGTTCAATAGTTCCAATGGTCTGTTGCTGCAGGAATATTTTCCAGCTGTAGCAAACTGGCTCAGATTTAAGATCCTACGTCTGTAGTGGGAGAGAGGCTTTGGTTTGCTCATGAGTAATAAAGACTAGTAGGAGATTAGATGATATGTTCTTGAAACCCATGGAATTGAATCATAGAGATCAAACAAACAGAACATTAAACGGTTCCATAAAAGTCTAACTTGATTTATAAGCATGAAATGAATGCATTGTGTGGTTTATAAKTCAATCATGACCATTAACACCACTCTGTCAGATGTAGGATGTTATTCTTGTTAATCAATTCTAGTTATGTTGTAATGACATGCATTTGGTTCCATTCTTTTTCATCAGGATGTAAGAAAGTCTACACCAAGTCCTCCCATTTAAAGGCCCATTTGCRGACACATACGGGTAAATGTTTTACTGGTAACATTATAAAAGTCCTGTTATGGGAAACTCCTCTCTTATTTTGGGGGGCCAGTATGTTATGTTGCCAGGCAAAATAATGCTTTTGGCATGCARATGCATTCTGAATGCTAAATGAGATCTTGCCCGCCAAATGTTGCCGCGTGTTGTCGAACGTGTTTTAAACACCTTAAACAAATAAAACCAAAATGTTGCCTTGTTTGTGTTTTTATGTCTATCTATTATTTAAAAAAATTTAGATTCTATTTCATTCAAGATAGTTGTGTAAAATATTAAATATCTTTACTGACCTTATAAAAACAAATATTATGTTTAAGTATTTAGTTAGTACTGTACATTTGTGACAACATGATCAACCCTGTTTCTGCTGTTGAATAATGTCATTGTGTGCTGCATTCCAGGAGAGAAGCCGTACCAATGCTCCTGGGAGGGATGCGAGTGGCGCTTTGCTCGTTCTGACGAGCTGACACGCCACTTCAGGAAACACACAGGGGCCAAGCCATTCCACTGTGTTGTGTGTAACCGCTGTTTCTCCCGKTCTGACCACCTGGCTCTACACACGAAGAGGCACCGGAGCTAGAGAAGCCTACATACAGTATATCCTTTTTTTTTATTAGATCAAAGTCAAATTAAACTTTATGTTGAATCTGTTGTGCTGACAATTGTTTCACAGGATAAGGCTMCCTGTCCTTACTGAGAAATAAATGTGTTGCTGAAACACACATGGATTTGATTTATTGTACCCATATATCTTACACTGACTGCAATATGGATGTAGCTTTTCCATGTATCTATTTCAGTAAATGTGCCATGGTTTGAATTTTGAATAAGAGCACAAAGTTGGAAACAAGTAATTCAGTATCTCTATGATTTATCTACAGCAGTGTTTCCCAAACCTCTGCTCATGTACCCCCAGCCATTTCACCTATTTGATCTGTTCCAGTACTAGCACACCTGATTCAACTAATCATTTGATTGTAAAGTTGACTGCTCGGTTCCCAAAAGCATCTTAAGGCTAAGTTCATTGTTAGAACCTTCGTAGGACATCGTTAAATCTCAGAGCTGTTTCCCAAACCATCGTTATTAAAGTTGTACTTGAAAACACTCATAATATAACGCCTGCTCAGACCACTCGTAGAAGAACTAAGTGTGCCATTATCGTTTTTGCCTTTACTTCATACACAGAAGATATCCGCTAAACATAGAATCACATGGTTTTCCGTTGAAATACATTTCATGTTCAATTCATTTAGTTCTATTTTGCACTTGTAGGCTACCGTCATTTGTCTCAATATATTTCATGATGTACCAAATCTGTGATTGAGTGCATTTTTATTGGGAAGCATTAGAATAAGCCGCCTCAAAACTTGCAGTCGTAGGTGGTAATACTGTTCTTCTCTAGGAGGCTGATCCGTAGTCAGTATTGTGAAATAATATTAATGTTAGCGAAATATTTGGAGAAAGTTGATCCGAGAGCAGCACTCCCTTTCTTTCAATCCTATCAGTATCGACACATTGCTCCAACGACGCACTTAGCGACCGTTCTCTCTGCATGGTTTTGGGAAACGCATGTTACATCTTCGGCTGTTGTAGGAAAGATTACATTGTTAAAACACTCGTAAGCCTAAATTCCATCGTTATAGATTGAAAAAGTTAAACAGTTGGGGTTCTCAATTTACAGTTATCTCTGTCTTTTCTACTTGGTATCGGGTACTTCAAGGCAAAATATTTTAATGTATTGCTATCGACGCTCTAAGTATGACTACGACTACATTTAAATCCTGTATATCGTGTACAAATGGAAGTCGAAATAATTTTTTTTTTAAATCTTGTTTAACCTCTAACGAGCCTCAACCCCGGATCCGGGATCACCCCCACCCCCCACCACCCCCCCACACTGATTAGCATCGCTAGCATAGCCGTCACAATTAAATAGTAGCATCTAAATATCATTAAATCACAAGTCCAAGACACCTAATGAAAGATACAGATCTTGTGAATAAAGCCACCATTTCAGATTTTTAAAATGTTTTACAGGGAAGACACAATATGTAAATCTATTAGCTAAACACGTTAGCAAAATACACAATTTCTTTGTCCACCATTTTTTTCTCTCCACCAGTAGCTTATCACCAATTCGGCTAAAACTAAGATATTGATAGCCACTAACCAAGAAAAAACCTCATCAGATGACAGTCTGATAACATATTTATGGGTATAGGATAGGTTTTGTTAGAAAATGTGCATATTTCAGGTATAAATTCATAGGTTTGCCATTGCAGCCACCATCACAAATCTCACCAAAGCGACTAGAATTACTACAGAGAGCAACGATGTATTACCAATTTACTCATCATAAAACATTCTCTTAAAATAGACAAAGCATAGCATTTGGAAAGACACAGATCTTGGAATTCAGACAATATTCAGATTTTCTAAGTGTTTTACGGCGAAAACACAAATCGTATATTAGCATACCACATATGCAAACGTTACCCCAGCATGAATTCAAGCTAAAGAGAGCGATATCGTTATCATCGCCAAAATATATTAATTTTTTCACTAACCTTCTCAGAATTCTTCCGATGACACTCCAGTAACATCATTTTACAACATACATATAGAGTTTGTTCGAAAATGTGCATATTTAGCCATAAAAAAAACGTGGTTATTACAATGAAAATAGTAGCAAAACAAGCTGGAATGTCGGTCGCCATCTTTTAGTGATCTAGTTTAATCAAAAGCTAATCATATACTTGACTAAAAAATACAGGGTTGACAGGAATCGAAAGACAAATTAGTTCTTAATGCAATCGCTGATTTACATTTTTTAAATTATCCACTTTTCAATACAGGTGCGCCAAGCGAAGCTATACAAAACAAAATGGCGGCATAAGCGTTTAACATTTTTGACAGAAACACGATTTATCATCATAAATTGTTCTTACTGTGAGCTGTTCTTCCATCAGAATCTTGGGCAAAGAATCCTTTCTTGGGTCTAATCGTTCTTTGGTCGAAAGCTGTCCTCTTGCCATGTGGAAATGCCCACTAACGTTCGGCATGAACTGGAAACGTGCCCAGCGGTTCAAAGTGCCTCAGAAATAAATGGCTCAAAATCGCACTAAACGGATATAAATTGCTATAAAACGGTTAAATTAACTACCTTATGATGTTTTTAACACCTCTAACGAGTAAAAACATGACCAGAGAAATATTACTGGCTAAACAAAAGCTTGGAAGGAGGCGAGTCCGACGTCCTCCGTGCGCAAGCGCAGCAGCAGCAAAGGGATGCTACTTCCGGTATTTTGTCTTTATGCAGCCCCTGATTGCGCAATCGACTCCATTCAAAGCGTCATCACGTACTGACATCCAGGGAAGACGTAAGAAGTGTCTGTTTCTCCATAGCATTTACAGGGACCTTTAAACTGACTCCAGATCAGGGCCAAGATCTGAAATCTGACTCCCTATCATGAAAAGTGCTGTAGATTGAGTTCTGTACCACTCAGAGACAAAATTCCAACGGCTATAGAAACTAGAGAGTGTTTTCTATCCAATAATAACAATAATATGCATATTGTACGAGCAAGAATTGAGTAGGAAGCCGTTTAATCTGTTGAGCAAATTAGCTAATGCGAAACAGACCCCCCTGTAGTGGCAAGAATGATATCACACATTAGTACTGAGTATCTAAGTGCCTTTTGATGTTTTATTAATGAATTAAAGACTAAGTAAGTAGAGTCCATTGACTCTATTGCTACATTTTTTGGCTATAAAAAAATGTAAGATAGTTACTGTGTTGTACATTTTTCTTTTTTTGAATTTGATTAAATTCGTTGGAATAATAAGAGCTATCATTTCAGATTATGAAAATGTGTTGAAATATAAATATTTTGTATCCTCTGTATTTCGGATCTTATTGTCAATGTTTTGTTTATTTCTCCTTTAAACTGTAAACTGGTTTACACTGAATTTAAATGATACTAAGTAGTGCTTAAAAAAATATTAGTGTTCAGCATTTTGAGATGTCATACWTATAGGCTATAATGTCCAATCTGTGCCAAGATTGCTAAGTGAGCAACAAAACATGATAATAAACTGTGTTTACAAAGTTATACCTTGGGAAAATGTATTTTATTGTATTCAAGGTATGTGTGGATTGATATAGTATTCACCTGTCATAGCAACAAAGAATTTGAACCTCACACCCACTGTGTTGACACTGCCCTGTGATAAAAGAACATCATTTCACAGATAATATTTCATCTCATAGTTAAAGGTTAAAAACATGTTTTTTTTAATTGGCACAACATTCCTCTTTCAAGACATTTGCGCATTCATTGGAACCTGAACTATTTTGTTTGTAATKCCATCTGTCAGTTTCTCATAGAGCAACGCCAACTCTAAGATTGATGTACCTATTATGTACAATTAATTCTCCTGAGGGTGTCACACCCTTGAAAAATCCACCTAGCTCTATGGTAATTATAAGGCCATTAAAACCTACTGCTCACTTAAACATTTAAACTCCACTTGCCCAACAAACGATTTACTTCCATGTTTGTTTGTTCTTGTTTGGATCTTCTTGGGCCTATTGCAACCGTTTTTGGTTGCTGTATTATCTCCAGGTAATCTCTTGTTAAACCATCAACATGCACAAAAATCACTGCACAGCTGATTTCAATTGCAACCATTATTAGCCACTGTATTACTGCTCCTTAAAGCTGATGTCGGAATTAACTGTCCTTTCCCACAAAATCGTTCAAGACATTTGCCACGATACTGACCACAACTACTGACGCACAACTACTGACCACAACTAGTGAATCACACACCTACTTACCAAAACTACACAACTAACTGACCACCCAACTACTGAACCACACAAGGACCACACAACCCCAGAACTACTGACCACAACATTACTGACCACCACTACTGACCACTATATACACTTCAGCTACTGAGCACACCTACTGACCACTACTGAATAAAACTACTGACCACAACTAGTGAATCACACCTACTTACTAAAACTACTGACCACAACTACACAACTACTGACCACACAACTACTGGACCACACAACTAAGGACCACACAACCCCACAACTACTGACCACAACCACAAAATTACTGACCACCACTACTGACCACTATATACTTCAGCTACTGAGCACACCTACTGACCATTACTGAATAAAACTACTGACCACAACTAGTGAATCACACACCTACTTACTAAAACTACTGACCACAACTACTGACCACACAACTACTGAACCACACAACTACTGACCACCACTACTGACCACTATATACCAACAACAACACAACTACTGAAAACAACTGTCACGATCTTGGAAATGAGCGGACCAAGGCGCAGCGTGAGTATAGTTCCACATATTTAAGTGAAACTAACAAAACAAAATAACAAACCTTACAAAGACCGTGAGGATGTAGTTCCCAACCACAGTAACACAACAATATCCCACAAATGCAGGTGGGAAAAAAGCCTACCTAAATATGATCCCCAATTAGAGGCACCGATTACCAGCTGCCTCTAGTTGGGAACCACACAAACCACCAACCTAGAAATCTAACTAGATAACCCCCCAAGTCACGCTCTGACCTAAACACCATAGAGAACCGAGGGCTCTCTATGGTCAGGGTGTGACAGTACCCCCCCCCCCCCCCCCAAAGGTGTGGACTCCGTCCGCAAAACCTGAAACCAAATGGGGAGGTAGGGGGTGACTAGTGTCGGTGGTGGCTCCGGTGCGGGTCTTTGGCCCCGCCCAGACCACGGGTCTGGCCATAGAGCCGAATAGAACGCAGTGCCCGGACTGGGCATCGGCCCAGAGGAGGACCCCGGCCATGGAGCTGGGTTGGACGCCGTGCCCGGACTGGGCAACGGCGCCGAGGAAGGATCGGGCCATGGAGCGGACTGGAGCGGGCAGAGGAAGGCTCCGGACTGGGGACCGTCGCCGGAAGCTCCGGACTGGGGACCGTCGCCGGAAGCTCCGGACTGGGGACCGTCGCCGGAAGCTCCGGACTGGGGACCGTCGCCGGAAGCTCCGGACTGGGACCTCGCCGGCAGCTCGGACTGTGGACCTCGCCGGCAGCTCTGGACTGTGAATGTGCACTGGAGGTCTAGTGCGTGGAGCTGGTACAAGTGACACCGGACTGGTGACACGCACTTCAGGGAGGTTGCGAGGAGCAGGCACAGGACGTACCGGACTGGGGAGACGCACTGGAGGCCTAGTGCGTGGAGCCGGCACAGGTGGTACTGGACTGGGGAGGCGCACTGGAGGCCTGATGGGTGGGGCCGGTACAGGTTGCACCGGACTGGTGACACGCTCTTCAGGGCGAATGAGGGGAGCAGACACAGGACGTACCGGACTGGGAGGCGCACTGGAGACCTGATGCTTGGAGCCGGCACAGGCTGCACCGGAGTGGTGACATGCACTTCAGGGCGAGTGCGGGGAAGCTGACACAGGACGTACCGGACTGGGAAGGCGCACTGGAGGCCAGATGTGTCACGGTCTTCAGCACGCCTGTTTTCAGCACGCCTGTTTGGCAGCATTCTCATTGCTACCACCTCTCTCCGGAATCTTTCATCAAATTCCTCCTCCGACTCCCA
>NC_036839.1:1540717-1546323 GCF_002910315.2 Salvelinus sp. IW2-2015
CTGACCGTAATCACACAACTACTGACAACCAATAATCTACTGACCACAACTACTGATCACAACAATCACTGAACCAAACAATTAATGACCAAAACCCCACAACTACTGGCCACTATTGAGAATTGCTGACATACCACCACACAAATACTGACCACGACCACACAATAACTGAACACAACTACTGACACCTACAGCCCACAAAACTGAATACAGCTACTGACCACAGCCACACAACTACTGACACAAAAACTACTGAACCACATCCCAAAATTACTGACCACAACTACTGACCACTATAGACCACAACTACTGAGCACAGCTACTGATCAGAACCACAATACTATTGACCACAAACACTGACCAAAACTACTGACCACTTCAGACCTCAACTACTGACCCAAAATACTGACAACAACAACACAACTACAGAGCATTACTCCGGACTAAACTGCGTGTACCACACGATTAATGACCATAACCCCAAAACTATTGACCACAACTATGACAACTACTGACAACCACCACACGACTACTGACCACAATTAATGACCACAACCACACAACTACTGACACAACTGTGGCCCACAATACTGAATACAGCTACTGACCACAACCACACAACTACTGACCACAAAACTACTGAACCACACAACGAAGGACCACAACAACAAAATAGACCTCAACTACTGACCAAAACACTGAACCACAAACCTACTGACCACAGCTACTGAACCCCACAACTAATGACCACAACCACAGAACTACTGAACACAACTACTGACAACTGCAGCCCACAATACTGAATGCAGCTAATGACCACAGCCACACAACTACTGACCACAACCACACAACTACTGACCACAACCACAAAATTACTGTCCACAACCACAAAATTACTGACTACAACTACTGGCTACTATAGACCTCAACTACGATACTATTACCACAACTACTGACCACTACTGAACACACCTACACAACTACTGACCATAACCACTGAACACACACACACTGAACCACGCAACTAAGGACCACAACCGCACAACTATTGTCCACAACCACAGAATTACTGACCACAACTACTGATCACAACCACAATACTACTAACCAAAACTGACCACAAACTACTAAACCACAACTACTAACCGCAACCATGAAACTGTTCCACAACTTCTGATCCCAACTGGCACAACTACTGCCCACAACCACACAACTACTGACCACAACTACTGAACCACAAGTTCAAAATATAAAACTTGTATTAACTATATCTATATACATTTGCATAGAAATAACTCACCAACATAATTATTGAACTGTTCAAGCTAAAGACATTAACCCAACTTTCACGTGTTCACGCTATGCTGATGGCAAATCTTAGAAATGTTTATCCACTATGACTAAATAAATGTGCAAACATTTACATAATAAATTCACCAACAGTACCTCGTGAACCATTCAAGCTAGAAACACCAAACCAGCTGTCATATCTTCAGCTTTACTATCTTTTTATCTACCTACTTGTCAGGGTTGTGTGCGGAGAATTATCGAGTCAAGCGCAGGACACAGGTGTTGAGCGAAACCACAGTGTTTTACTCAAAATGAATGGCAAAAATTCCACAAATGGAAATAATCACAAACACAACGTATAAACCACAACCACTAACGCACAAACAATCACGGACAAAACAGAAATGAAAGCCAGAGGTTAAATAGGGAACATGATAGGGGAATTGAAACCAGGTGTGTATAATACAGACAAAAACAAAACGAAACTGAAAAATGGATCGATGGTGACTAGAAAGCCGGTGACGTCGACCGCCGAACACCACCCGAACAAGGAGAAGGGCCGACCGGCGGAAGTCGTGACACTACTTTTCAACTATAAACAGTCACAACCACTGCCGACTCACCACTACTATAATGTTTTCCAAAACCATACATACTTAAAACTGCATCACTTTAAATAGTAAGTCAAACCTTTTTACTTGTACCCCTACCACAAAATACTTTAAATTATGAAGAAAACAGGTCCCATCAATTGTACTTCATGTACAATTACCATCTAGTTATTGAGGGGCTTGCGAACCAACACGCCCCAATTAAATATTCATCATACTACTTATCAATGGGACTTGAGAAGCAAATGTCCCATTCTAAAACTTCAACATACTTCTTATTAGGTCGGACTTGCGAAGCAAAAGTCCTGACTTTATATCTTCATCACGTTTATATATTTTATATCTTTGTCACGTGTGCTCCCTGTCCGGCCTCTAGGTCACCAGGCTGCTCGTTAAGGCGCACACCTGTCACCATCGTTACGCACATCAGTGCATAATGACACTCACCTGGACTCCATCACCTCTTTGATTACCTGTCCTATATATGTCACTCCCTTTGGTTCCTTCCCCAGGCAACATTGTTTCTGTGTCCTGTATGTGCGTTGTTCGTGTTATATTTATTAAATGAAGCACTCCCTGAACTTGCTTCCCGAATCCCAACACACATCGTTACAGAATAACGCCTCACCTAAGGGAAACATCAGGGAGTGTTTTTTTCGCCAGTTCGTCAGGCTCTCATGCCTTCGCCGGATCGCCAGGCTCCCCTACTTCCACAGGCTTGTCATGCTCTCATGCCTCAGCCGGTCTGTCTTGTATTATGATGTTTATTTATTAAAACACTCACTCCCTGAACTTGCATCCAGACTCTCAGCGCACATCGTTACAATCATACTTCTTATTGTTATTAGGTGTATTTGAGAAAATCAGTTGTGTTGTGACAAGGTAGGGGTGTTGTACAGAAGATAACCCTATTTGGTAAAATACCAAGTCTATACTATGGTAAGAACAGCTCAAATCAGCAAAGAGAAATGACAGTCCGTTACTTTAAGACATGAAGGTCACTCAATCCGTAAAACTTGAAGGTTTCTTCAAGTGCAGTTGCAAAAATCATCAAGCGCTTTGAAACTGGCTCTCATGAGGACCGCCACAGGAAAGGAAGACCCAGAGTTAACTCTGCTGCAGAGGATAAGTTCATTAGAGTTATCTGCATCTCAGATTGCAGCCCAAATAAATTCTTCACAGGGTTCAAGTAACAGACCATTATGAACATGAACTGTTCAGAGGAGACTACGTCATTCATGGCCGAATTGCTGCAAAGAAACCACTACTAAAGGACACCAATGAGCAATGGACATTAGACTGGTGGAAATCTGTCCTTTCTCCGAGTCCAAATTTGACATTTTTGGATCCAACCACCGTGTATTTGTGAGACGCAGAGCAGGTGAACGGATGATCTTCGCATGTGTGGTTCCCACCGTGAAGCATGGAGGAGGAGGTGGGATGGTGTTGTCGTGTCTTTGGCTATGCCGGATTAAGTGATATGACATGCTATTCTATAATTGTGGTGCCCCGACTTTCTCTGTAATTAAAATTACCTGATTGGCCGAGGATATTTGGTTGAAAGGTTACAGCCATTCTCATAATAACATTGGCCACTGACAACTCGTACATAGGGTCCGAACTTTTTGTTTGCGGCCTCGGATACCAAACACCAACCCACTGGTGGGGGTCCTGAGACACAAAAGGGGGGAATAGTAGCCCAAACCCATGATGAGCCTTATCGAGGCGGTGGGGGGGTCGAGACCATGCACACACGTACGAGGCGCCAGAGCATAAATCAAATCTAGTTGTAAACTCCACTTTGAGAACAGTGAGGAGCAGACAGGCCCCTAGATGGGTATTATCTTAGAACACAACCTAAGATAGTACGAGGTGTACCACACTGGTCGTGAAAGGAAGTCCAGTGGACTTGTCCAACTCCAAACAAATGGCAACAATAATCATTCCTTGCCATGTGTAGTAGCCACTACAAGAAACTAGTAAAATGCTCTAATCATGTATTCCTGTAGTGATAACATTTTAGAATAAATCGGTAGGACAACTGAGACCCCTTGAGTACCAGTACCAATAACCACAGTCGAGTCCAGCAACACTCAGTAAGAAGGATTAGTAACCTCACAAGTTAAATTGCTATTGATAATAGCAAACATAGGAGTCACTCAGAGTGCAACACGGGGAAGGGAATCTCCATTGCACTCTTCCAATGGTTAACACACGCCACTAATAAATAGAACCCTCCGTTCAGGAGAAAAGTTATATTGAAGTCATGAACCATGATCCACACCACGTACGACTGGTCTAATACTTGATAATAGCTAATGAAGTAGACTTCGTCATACCTACCGCCACTACAATAGTGGAAGACAATGAACTGGTTAGTAAAACCACTACAGACTCCTTCGACACCAATTCTGACCTGACCCTCCAGCATTTTCTCTGAAATACCTGACTACAGTCAGACTCATTCTCAACACGTTGTAATCTGCCAGCGGATACTTGCGTTTCCTTCCTTGACATGTGCGCTTGCGCTAAGTATAAACGCACATGCACAACGGAACATCCAATTAGGATTTATGCTCGGATCAACTTAATGTAAGGGTCCGAGCAAAATACTGCAGACCCATTAGTAAAGTTGAACATATATTATGAGGCCTTAACTCTACAGCTACAAGCACTGACCAGTTTCTCTCAAAAGTCCATAGGTCATCCTTTAGACTGCCCAAAACTAGTGCCATTACAGCTGTAGAGACTTATCATGTAGTTTATCAACATAGGATAGTACCCTAAGCACCACCCGCAAATTAGGAAAGCTCTAGATATGACATTAGACATGCCATGATAGGGTCATTTTGCCAAGACCATGGACATAGATAGAAAACAGTCCAATAGATGATTAAGGTGCATAACTATATTTTATTTTGTTTATGCTTTCATTTGATTTTGTTTTCATTTTCTCGGCACGTAGAAAGTGATAGAGCCATAAACAACTTCCCCATACAACCATCAGTTAGTGCCACAACGCCGCTCATTTTGGGAAGGATGTGTAATTATATATTTCATGAGTGTGTGTGGTGTGTATGTATTTAACATGCTGCCTAAAGTTAACTGCCCAGATCTTCCAGTCTGGCCGACCAGACGACGGGATCCAAGGAAACGCTATTCCCACTCCGGGACCATGCCGCTGGCCCGCCCTTGAGGGCGGACTCTGCATTTGCAGAACCACCTAACCGGCGTCGACCACCAGAGGGGGGACTGCAACAGCGATCACCAACTGGACATTATGCTGCTAAGCCTTGGAGCGGACTTCATTCGCATATAACCCTACCCGGGTCGACCACCAGATGGGACGGGTAGGGTTCTATGACCCCCCCATAAAGTAACTTTCTCTCTTCCCTCTTCTCTTGCACTCTAACAGAAGTGACTCGTTGAATAGCCTTGTTAAACATAGTGAGTCTGGAACATCAAACAAGTGGAGGGATAAGGAACCATATTTCGGTTATAGAACCAAGTTGAAAATATGCGTGGTACTTAAATGAAATGATTGTCAGTTCGGTTGTTCATCTGAGACTTATGAACTGATTGACAGGACGACCTAAACTGTATCTCGGAAAGTCCTCACATTATAGTTATCAGATTTCACATGGAATTTTGTGGCAATTTCAAATGTTTAAATTATAAACATTATTGGTGAAAAGATTAAATAAT
>NC_036839.1:1546510-1579047 GCF_002910315.2 Salvelinus sp. IW2-2015
GTAAAAATAAATGAAATTTTGCTTCCAAATCAGAGATTGGGTTTTTTATAAGGTTAGGGCTCTGCTCAATCAGCGCCGCCCCTGTGAAGACCTGGTTATAAATAATGAAACACACCCTTCTCCCCTTACTATATACAGCCCTTGACGAAAAATAACCTCCTGTTCTGGGTAACAAAATAGATGACAGTCCGATGTCAGAAGGGTTCAGATTAATAACTTCAGAAACGAAAGCCAACCCTCAAGCGTGAGCTTTTGGTCGAATGGTTTATGAACTTTGAACTCTTAATTCGTTACAGAAGTGATACCTCCTAGCCTGTTGATTAGCAGCGGCCGCTGTAAACGTGGGCAAGGAAAGACGGACAGATTATCCCGTTCTACCACACAACGACGACACTACAACGTTTCCCGTTCACCTTCAGAGACACTCTTCAAAGGACAAAGACTCTGTCGGCAACACGGCCATCCATCTACCACCAACCTATGAAGCGCAGCTCAGAGTAAATATTTATTGCATTTTCCTTTTCCAAATGGGCGGTAATTTAGAATAGCATAAATATTCTGTATTTACGATAGAGTAGCTGCCTACGGCCGCGATAGAACAATCGCTTCTCCCTTGGTTCCTCAGTCTTCCCGCTCTTTCACTCAACAACCAGCCCTTTCTTGTGTAACCAGCGTCCATATCGTTCCGTCACGCTAGGGACCGTGTTCCTTATAGACTAATTTCCAACAAGTATGATTTCAATATATATATGTAATTCTGGTGATTAGTAAGTAGTTTAGTAAATAAATAATAAACCACATTTTGTATGCTGCATTTCAACTTTTAGCCAGGGTTCGTGAAGATAACTAAGAATTTGCAACTTTCAGCATGAGACTGAAATAAAGCTGACGATTAATATTGACATGCTATTGATGTAAAATATGGCTAGCGTCATAAGAGTAAATTCCGGAATCTGCCTCGTATAAATATTCTGTCGTGTGTCCCACTTCTAGTTAATTACATGACTGATTAGCTTCCTGGTGTTTGTGCTTCAACACCCTCAGTGGCTGTCGAGGTCTGTCAGTCACCACCGCGTCCGCGTGTGGCAACCTCTTCAGTACCTGCAAACTGAGAYGAGGWTATCGGTCTGTGATATCGCAAAGTGTTTCACCAGTGGGAGTCATCGGGTCAGTTGCTGGACTGACGCCATTAGTGTCATTGTAAGGGTTGACAGTCCCCCACAAAGCGGAAKGTGTATCATCGGAAGCGGAGTATACTCTGCGCATCRATGTTTTTCTTGCTGAGACGGCCGCAGTGCTTRMAGAAGCGTCCGAAGKGCAAGAGAAGTTMATCTCAACTACCGTATTGCACGACTGCAAGGAGGAGGGAAGTTGCTCATTCACAGAGACAGCTGGCTCGAAATCATGAAAAGAATGGTCAATCAGACTGGYTGATGGAATGGGTYGAGATATCGTAATATCTCCTTGGATCGGATTCTGCAMCAAGTGGTTTCTAAACGTCTTTTTCCCAAGGKGTGCTTTCGACAGATACCCCTCGTGAATGACTGCATTGCAGCTGGCGTTAGAGGAAGACAGTGTGGTCAGTGGAGAAGGCACTGTGGCCTGTGACCATACCTGGTTGGTTTTCCAATCCATCAATGGGAGTAACCAATCCATCAAGTCTGCTCCAAGTAGCAGGGGTACAGTTTTGAGGCTGGTAACATACACACGGTGGACGASCGATACGTCCTTGAAGTGTAGTTTCAGCATGACTCTCAATGTGAGAGGCGAGGTAGTCTGAGTGACCCCTTGAAGTGTAGTATCGCATMGTTCCACTTTTAACCAACGTTTAGTTGGCTTCAAAGCTCTTTTGAGATCATCGAACAATGTTTGAGAGATGAGTGATATTGTCGCACCCGAATCAATTAGCGCATGACAAGTTAAACAGGTCAACATTCACAAGACCACAGGGCCAGATATATTACCAGGACATGTACTCAGAGTATGCACTGACCAACTGGCAAGTGTCTTCACTGACATTTTCARCCTGTCCCTGACCGAGTCTGTAATAGCTACATGTTTCAAGCAGACCACCATAGTCCCTGTGCACAAGAATGCCAAGGTAACCTGCCTAAATGACTACCGACCCATAGCACTCACGTCTGTAGCCATGAAGTRCTTTGAAATGCTGGTCATGGCTCACATCAACGCCATCATCCCAGAAACTCTGGGACCCACTCCAATTCGCATACCACCGCAACAGATCCACAGAGGACGCAATGTCGATTTCACTCCACACTGCTCTTTCGCACCTGGAAAAAAGGAGCACCTACATGAGAAGGCTGTTCAATGACTGCAGCTCAGTGTTGAACAACATAGTGCCCTCAAAGCTCATCACTAAGCTAAGGACCCTGGGACTAATCACCTCCCTCTGCAACTGCATCCTGGACTTCGTGACCGGCCGCCCCCAGGTGGTAAGGGTCGGCAACAACACATCTGTCATGSTGATCCTCAACACCGGGGCCCCTYAGGGGTGCATGCTTAKTCCCCTCATGTACTCCCTGTTCAGGAAAAGGAGGGCTGAGCACGCCACCATTCACATCGATGGGGCTGTAGTGGAGCCGGTCGAGAGCTTCAAGTTCCTTGGTCTCCACATCACCAACAAACTGTCATGGTCCAAACACACTAAGACAGTCGTGAAGAGGGCACGGCAATGCCTATTCCCCCTCAGGAGACTGAAMATATTTTGCATTGGTCCTCAGATCCTCAAAAGGTTATACAGCTGCACCATCAAGAGCATYCTGACTGGTTGCATCACCGCCTGGTAGGCAACTGCTTGGCATTCCACCGCAAGGAGCTACAGAGGGTAGTGTGTCTTGGGGCCAAGATTTCTGCCATCCAGGATCTCTATACCAGCTGCTGTCAGAGGAAGGCCCTACATATTGTCAAAGACTCCAGCCACCCTAGTCATAGACTGTTCTCTCTGCAACCGCATGACAAGCTCTACTGGAGTGCCAAGTGTAGGTCCAAAAGGCTCTTTAACAGCTTCTACCTACTATTCATAAGACTGCTGAACAGTTAATCAAATGGCTACCAGGACTATTTGCATTGACCCACCCATTGTTTTTACACTGCTGCTACTTGCTGTTTATTATATATGCATAGTCACTTTACCCCTACAGACTTGTACATATTACCTCAATTACCTCGACTACCCATGCACATTGTCTTGGTACCTGCTAGTATATAGCCTTGTTATTGTTATTTCATTGTGTTACTTTTTGAAAACTTTAGTTTATGTTGCWAATATTTTCTCAACTCTTTTTTTTCTAAAAACTGCATTGTTGGTTTAGGGCTTATAAGTAAGCATTTCATGGTAAGGTCTACTACACCTGTTGTATTCAGCGCATGTGGCAAATACAATTTGATTTGGATCGATCAAATATACAGACATTTGAGCATCTCCAGTCAGAACAGAACCTTCACAAATGTTCCCCTCTGGCACATTTTCTGGCTGGCGCCGCATTGCCTTCATTATTGTTCACCTTAATAATAATAACTTTAGACGTGTGCATTCCAATCAAAGTAAGTTTCTGTATATTGTGTCGTTGTTTCTACTGTAGCACACAATATGTATGGAGCATAATGTATTTACTGTTATATTCACGTTTTTAATGACAATGACAAATCATGCATTCCGATTCTTGTATAGATTGTAATGGACACATATGATGTGTGTAAAACACTTTTTTGAAGGTTGTACTGATTATCATGAGCTACTGCTAAGCTAAATGCCAGCTATATGTGGCGAAATGTTTGTTAACATCATACAATGCATTCTGGTTGTCACGTAAACGTCTGTTACAACAAAACAAGGTGAAGGGATGGTTCACTCAACTGACTTAGATTGTAACTATCGTTACTCAGTGTTGCCAGCTCAAAAGCCCCACTTTCCGTGGGTTTTATTTTTAGTTAACTCAGAAACTTCTCCTATCTTTTCCCCCAATCTATTGATAAATCCCCCATCATAGTAATATTACCTGCATCGTATCCCCCCACGATACCTTCCCCCATTTCTATCCCCCTTGGACTTGAAATCCCCCACAAATTAAATGAACCCCCCCAAAAATCCCCATAAAATGGTTTCAAACAAAACTGACTAGCTTTAACTCTACTAGCTATTACTCTACAGCAGTATCTGTGAGGTGATRACATTTTATATGCTTTGTGATTTGTCAAAAACTGTAGACTACTTGTCAAGTCATGTGTTCCAGTTCTTGTATACACTGTAACAAGTACATCGAAGAGTTGTAATATGCTGAAAAGTGGCAAAACTAAGTTAATATTTTTTGTGCAATGGGGGTGCAGCTATCTGTGACTTTTAGTTCGGTTATAGCCAGTAACCGGAAGGTTGCTGAATCGAATCCACAAGCTGACAAGGTACAAATCTGTCGTTCTGCCCCTGAGCAGGGCAGTTAACCCGCTGTTCCCCAGGCGCCGAAGACGTGGATGTCAATTAAGGCAGCTCTCTGATTCAGAGGGGTTGGGTTAAATGCGGAAGACACATTTCAGTTGAATACATTCAGTTGGACAAYTGACTAGGTATCCCCTTTTCCCTTTCCCTAATATATCTTTCCTTAAAGTTGAACGCAAGGCTAAGAAGCAGTAGATCTGTTCTATGTGTGCTATTTCTATGCCTTCCGTTCTGAAGTTTTGTTTTGGTATCATTTACTTTCTGTTTTGTACAACAGCTTCAAACAGCTGAAAATACAGTATTTTGGGTTGTAGAAAATATTTTTCAGAGCGGTTCAGATGGTACAATGACTTTCAACAGAATGACTGCTTGTTTTGTTACGTAAACTGAAATTAGGCAAACTGTTCGAATTTTAGCATCCAGGATATGGCAGAACGATTTCTGCACAGTGCATTTTYAAGSTATCAACTCCAAACCAATGTTTAGATGTTCAGACTGACCCAACTTAGATTGATTGCATTCAGAATTTTGAAAAGATTTATACTTTTTGAACTATGACCATTTTACATTTTAATAAATGCTCCATAGGCTTGAATGGGAAATATTTGGATTCACAACTGCTATTAAACCGTTTAAGCAATCAATGCCAAACTAACATCGAGATGTTCAGACTGACCCAACCTAGATTGCTTGCATTTACATGTTTGTTACAATACCGTGCATTCGGAAAGTATTTAGACCCCTTCCCTTTTCACACATTTTCTTACAATACAGCCTTATTCTAAAATTGATTAAATAAAATATTTTCCTCATCAATCTACACACAGGTGCATCCTGTTCCCCATAATGACAATAACATTTTTTGCAAATGTTTTAAAAATAAAAACCCTTTGCTATGAGGCTCGAAATTGTGCTCAGGTGCAACCTGTTTCCATTGATCATCCTTGAGATGTTTCTACAACTTGATTGGAGTCCACCTGGGGTAAATTCAATTATTTGGACGTTATTTGGAAAGGCAAACACCTGTCTATATAAGGTCCCACAGTTGATAGTGCATGGCAGAGCAAAAACCAAGCCATGAGGTTGAAGGAATTGTCCGTAGAGCTCCAAGATAGGATTGTGTCGAGGCACAGATCTGGGGAAGGATATCAAAAAATGTCTGCAGCATTTAAGGTCCCCAAAAAGACAGTGGCCTCCATCATTCTTAAATGGAAGAAGTTTGGAACCACGAAGACTCTTCCTAGAGCTGGCCCGCCCGGCCAGACTGAGCAATCAGGGGAGAAGGGGCTTGGTCAAGGAGGTGAACAAGAACCCGATGGTCACTCTGACAGAGCTCCAGAGTTCCTCTGTGGAAATGGGASAACCCATTTGGGTGGCCAGACGGAAGCCACTCCTCAGTAAAAGGCACTTGACAGCCCGCTTGGAGTATGCCAAAAGGCATAAAGGAATCTCAGACCATGAGAAACAAGATTCGCTGGTATGGTGAAACCAGGAATGAATTATTTGGCCTGAATGCCAAGCTTCACGTCTGTAAGAAACCTGGCACCATCCCTACGGTAAAGCATAGTGGTGGCTGCATCATGCTAGGGGATGTTTGTCAGTGGCAGGGACTGGGTGACTAGTCAGGATCAAGGGAAAGATGAACTTCCAACAGGACAACGACCCTAAGCACACAATCAAGACGGAAGATGCAAGATGGCACCGACAGAGATGGTCGCCTCGCTTCAGGTCCTTAGGAAACTATGCATATATTTGTTTTTTTATGTATTGTTTTTTWGTATTATTTCTCACATTGTTAGCCCAGGAAATACATACAGCCACGAATAACTATTGGATATAAAAGCGATGACAACTTACCAACATTACGATCAGGAATACGTCTTTCCCGAAGCGGATCCTTTGTACGGACCTCCACCCTGGACATCCGATCCAAAACAACGCGKTCGCCGCAAAAGAGGTAGAYGGAGCGGCCTACTGGTCAGAGTCAGAACGCGAGCACACCATCCACCGCTTCCGAGCATATTACTCGCCAATGTCCAATCTCTCGATAACAAGGTGGACGAAATTAGGGAACGAGTTGCCACCCAGAGAGACATCAGAGATTGTAACATTCTCTGTTTCACGGAAACATGACTCACTCGGGATAAAGCTAACCTGAGAACGAGACTTCCTAAATTCTATCACCATATCGAATGCACGACACGGGCTGCTGGCATTCTGGTTCATTGCTACTCTAACTTCCCTCCCCCGCCAAATCTGACCATGACTCCATTTTGTTTCTCCCATCCTATAAACAAATACAGRAAACACCCATGCTCAGGTCTGTCCAATGCTGGTCTGACCAATCAGATTCCACGATACAGGAAGATGAACCATTGGATATAAAAGCGTTGACAACTTACCAACAGGAATGCATGGACCAGGATATATTCCAGATAGCCTCAGACAACAACATTGATGTATACACTGACTCAGTGAGCAAGTTTATTAGCAAGTGCATCAGAGATTTATACATTTTTGACCTTTATTTAACTAGGCAACTCAGTTAAGAACAAATTCTTATTTTTCATGACGGCAGCTCGGGGATTCGATCTTGCAACCTTTTGGTTACAAGTCCAACGCTCTAACCACTAGGCTACCTGCCGCCCCACAGTCATACCAACTGTGACTATTAAAACATTTCCTTACCAGAAATGGCAGCATTCGCGTAAAACTAAAAGTGTGAACCACCTTTTTTAATCATGGCAAGGCAACTTGAAACAACGATGTCTTGCTCCCAGACAAATTAAACTACTTCTTTGCTCGCTTTGAGGACAATACAGTGCCACTGACATGGCCCGCTACCAAAGCCTGTGGGCTCTCCTTCTCCGTGGCCAAAGTGAGTAAAACATTTAAATGTGTTAACCCTCGCAAGTCTGCCGGCCCAGACGGCATCCCTAGCCGCGTCCTCAGAGCATGCGCAGACCAGCTGGCTGGTGTATTTACGGACATATTCAATCAATCCTATTCCCAGTCTCTTGTCCCCACATTCTTCAAGATGGCCACCATTGTTCCTGTTCCCAAGAAAGCTAAGGTAACTGAACTAAATGACTATCGCCCTGGTTGCACCACTTCTGTCATCATGAAGTGCTTTGAGAGACTAGTCAAGGAGTATATCACCTTCACCCTACCTGATACCCTAGACCCACTCCAATTTGCTTACCGCCCCTATAAGTCCACTGACGATGCAATCCCCATCACACTGCACACTGCCCTATCCCATCTGGACAAGAGGAACCCTATGTAAGATGCTGTTCATTGACTACAGCCAAGCTTGTAGCATCATACCAAGAAGACTCGAGGCTGTAATCGCTGCCAAAGGTGCTTCAACATAGTACTGAGTAAAGGGTCTGAATACTTATGTAAATGTTGTTCCGTTTACATTTTTTCATAAATTGCAAAAATATAATAACACTTGTTTTTGCTTTATCATTATGGAGTTTATTGTGTGTAGATTGATGAGGGAAAAAACTATTGAATCCATTTTTAGAATAAGGCTGTAACCTAACAACATTTGGAAAAAGTCAAGGGGTCTGAATATTTTCCGATGCACTGTATATATATTTTTAAACTATAAGCATTTAAAATGTGCAGAAATTAACATGGGTTTGAATTAGAACCACAGTAATACAGTGGTAGCTATTTAAAATGTTCCCGCTCCATGTAAGCTACAAACCATTCAGGCTAACTTCAAATTCTTTAAGATCTCTCTCAACTATAACTATACTGAACAAAAATAATAAGTGCAATATGCAACAATTTCAATGATTTTACAGTTCAAATAAGGAAATCAGTCAATTTAATAAATTCATTAGGCCCTAATCTGTTTCACCTGTCTTGTGCTTGTCTCGTCAAGCCAACCAGCGTGTTTTGCCATACTCCTGTTCTCTTTAGTCCCTGTTCTCTAGTTCTTACGGTTTTGACCATTCTGTCTGCCCTGACAGGTGGCGCCCCTAGGAGGGGAGGGGGGGGGGGGGGGGTAAACTGTCACAGTTGCTCCTGCTCCCCCACTCTGGAACTCGAGGTCGCCCGGCTGCTCATCATTACTCACACCTGTCACCATTGTTATGCGCACCAGTGCTTCATCGGACTCACCTGGACTCCATCACGTCATTGATTGCCTCCCCTATATCTGTCACTTCCTCAGTTTCATTCCCGTGTCTGCATTGATGTTGTTTTGTTTCTCTTGTCCAGACACTGTTCTTGTTTAGTTTCATGTCTATTTATTATTAAACCCTCACCCTGTATTTGCTTCCCGTCTCTCAGTGTCTGTAGTTATCGAACCRTTACAGATGTTTAGACTGATCCAATTTAGATAGCTTGCGTTCAAAATTTGGATAATATTTATGATTTCAAAATTATAACCATTTTAAATGTGCATAAATTAACATGGGTTTGAAGTATATACATAGGAATTCAGTGGTAGATATTGAAAATGATCCTACTCCTTGGCCAATTAAGCGATCAGACCAACTTTAAAACATTCAGGCTATCCTAACCTCCGAATTCTTAAACTTTTAGCAACTATAATTATATAAATGAACTATCATTATATAAATGTGCACACATTTGCATAAAATAACCAACCCATAGTAGCTCTTGATCCGTTCAAGCTAGAGACAACTTTTACATGTTCAGACTATTTTAGCTTCCAATAAAAAAAACACCTCTATATATTTGCATACACTTGCATAGAATAATCTACCAATAGTAATTCTTAAACCGTTCAAGCTAGACACCAAACAAGTTCAGGCTATCCATAACTATATATATTTGCATAAAAAAAACGTATATTCAAAACTTCCAATTCTTAAAAGTGTTTATCAGTTACACTGAACAAAAATATGAACGTAACATGTAATTTCATGAGTTGAAATTAAAGATTCCAGAKTTCCATATGCASAAAAAGCATATTTCTCTCAAATTGTGTGCACAGATTTGTTTACATCCCTGTTAGTGAGCATTTCTCCTTTGCCAAGATAATCCATCCCCCTGACAGGTGTGGCATATCAAGAAGCTGATTAATTAAACAGCATGATCAATACACAGGTACACCTTGTGCTGTCACAAAACACAATATAGTTTTGAGGGAGTGTGCAGTTGGCATGCTGACTGCGGGAATGTCCACCACAACTGTTGCCAGAGAATTGAATGTTCATTTCTCTAACATGTCGTTTTAGAGTTCAAATAAGGAAATCGTCCAACTGGCCTTACAACCGCAGACCACGTGTAACCATATCAGCCCAGGACCTCGACATCCGGGTTCTTCACATGTGGGATCGTCTAAGAAACTAGCCACCCGGACAGCTGATGAAACTGTGGGTTTGCTAAACTGAAGAATTTCTGCACAAACTGTCAGAAACCATCTCAGCTCATCTGCGTGCTCGTTATCCTCACCATGGTCTTGACCTGACTGCAATTTGGCYTTCGTGGGGTTATGGCATTGTTATGCATAAGCTACGGACAACGAACACAATTGCATTTTATCGATGGCAATTTGAATGCACAGCAATACCTTCACGAGATCCTGAGGCCCATTGTTGTGCCATTCGTGCCATTTATTTACACAATTCCTGGAAACTGAAAATGTCCCAGTTCTTCCATGGCCTACATACACACCAGACATGTCACCCATTGAGCATGTTTGGGATGCTCTGGATCGACGTGTACAACAGTGTGTTCCTGTTCCCGCCAATATTGAGCAACTTTGCACAGCCATCAAAGAGGAGTGGGACAACATTCCACAGGCCACAATCAACAACCTGTTCAACTCTATGTGAAGGAGATGTTTTGTGCTGCATTAGGCAAATGGTGGTCACACCAGATAGTGACTGGTTTTCTGATCCACGCCACTACAGTTCACCACTGTTCAAGATAGAGACCCCAAACCAACTTTCACGTATTATTCTATTCTTCATGGAAATTTACTTCTCTCATTTAAATTATCTCTCTCCAAAACATTTGTATATTGTCCCATACAATAATCTGTACTGTAAAATATTTCTATAATTTAAAAAATATATATATATATTTTTATATATTTGGCATTCCCACTGCAATCCTGCCTCGAACCCGACCCCGACTTTGAATACAACTGCCTATRTGGACACTTGGACAGATGATTGAATGCCCAACAAAGATCATGCCCCTTTTTATCATTACATTCAAGGACATACTGTATTACAATTTTGCCGATAAAATTAGCTCTGATAGCTGTGCACAACTTTTTATAGCTATCATTCGGGAATGACTCTCCTAATACTGAACTTAGGTTTCTGAATGCCAGCAAAGGTGAGTAGCGCACTCAAATGTCCTAGTGAAATCAACACCACACGCTAACCACAACACAGCCTCACGTCTAAATGAGTTCTGATACGACCGTGTTACATACAAAATGTAACTTTATTAACCTTCATGCCTCCATTCATATTAATAAACATTATGTTTGAACTCGGTTTCATTTCACAGCTCCGTCCATATGAAGACTATTGACAGAATATTTAGACAACTTTTGAAGAACAGAAAATAATAAAACAGAAGAAAGAAAAAGAAATGAGAAAAACACTTGTTATTTCTACCTTTGAAAAACATTGGGTTTCCGAATCTGTTCGTAGAATTCCTTGAGCTAGGGTCTCCCTTTGAAACATTGTGGGGCAATATCACAACTTTACTGTAAGAATGAAAAGCTCTGAATAAATGTACAATACAGGCACTATACATAAATACAGGAACAACAATTACTGTACATAATAGCAGTAAGCTTGAAACAAAGGCATTCRCATCACTAAATAATTATTCAAAAGCAGAGATAAAAGAAACGCATAATTTAAAACAGAAATTAAATTAATATTGAACGGATACAGATATAAGTGTAATCAAATTTATTTCACAGGGTGCTCCCCAAGGGTTGGTATTCTGGCTTTTACACATTCAATAGAGCTTTCCCTGTGAACCACAATACATTCAACACTGTGTAAAATCAGTTATATCAAATGGCTCTTCTGTGCTTTTGTATGCAGAAATATGATTATGAAAAATGAAAGTATTTGCACAAATAACCAGTATCGGAGAGGTCAAAACCCAAGTGATACGATGACGATAAAACAATTATATTCTTTTAAGCGAAGTTTTCAGCAAAATACATCCATGCAAATCATATTCAGCTTCCATGGGGGATTCATACAGCATGTAAAAGGCTGGTATGAGGATACTGTATTGAAACAATGTGGTAAGGCTCAGTGCATTGAATATAAACTGAAAAATGGGAGGTGGCCTGTTTGCATAATGGTTTCAGAGTTGATGTGCTTTTATTTTTTTACGAATACTTCTCTGGCTGAGTATCAATTCAAAAGTCTATTATTTTGAATTAATGTGATACATGTTAGTTGTGAAATAGTTTAAGTGGATGCTTTTCAGAGATTTGCTGTGATAGGAGGCACTATTCATTATTGCATAAGTTTGACCCTGCTTACCATTACAAAAGGATGCTTGTAAAAAGTTTTCATAATGCTAAAGGGGAATGGTAATGCATGCATACAATAAGCCTATGTGTACACATGCAAAATATTAGTTAACTTTCAAGTGAAGTTTAAAAAATTAAATAACGATGCTATTGTGAATGAAATCCTGAATAAAATAGTTTGATATAATGTTGATATGAATCTGCACTTATAGTTGTTCAATTGAACATGGCTGGGTGGAGAATAACGTATTTGGGTTTGATCTATACAGCAATTATCTGATAAAATGTTTGACAATATTTATATGGAAACCTTCTCTTGTTTTGAGAAAGAAGACAATCACAAACCAAAATGCTAAATGGCAAATTTCTGACATCACATTTGATCATTTATATGAGTATTTTAGATAACAAATTGTTTATTATCAATAGCTCCATTGTACTGTATATCAAATCAGATAAATGAGTGTCTCTGAAAAAGACTTTACATGTATAAATGTATTTCCTGTTGTCTAATAATTAAAAGGCCTATTTTTTTTTATGTATATACAGACTGTAGAACTGAGTAATACTTTTTATTTATTTCCACTATCACATATTTTACAACATTTCAAAATATATATATTTTTTACAGAAAATTGTTATATGCAAGATGAAGTGCCCCTCATTTCAGAAAAGTACAGTATATGAATAATAAAATATGTTGATAATTATTAATATGTATCAATGGATTTAACATTTCAAATGAATTCATTTAAAAACTATACTTCATAACAAACAAGGTGCTGATGATATGCTTGAGCCAAAAAAGGCAATACAATTGGAAATATTCACATGTACACAAACATATACTGTAGCAACATAATATGACATATATTATAATACTTCATAATACCAAAAGGGAAAGAGACAAATTGGGCATGTTTCTGCAAAATATAGTTTTGTTTCAGGTAATGATGTGGTTTTGAATTCTAGTACAGGACCACTACGCTGGTGTGTCTGTGTGTGTTATTAAAGTCACTGAGCATATGCTGGCCTTCTGAAATGTGCTCCTGAAACTGTAAGCGGGGATCCAGCGAAAACCTCTGTGTATAAAATGCAAGTTGTAAAAATACTTTGAACAAATACAGTTATCATACATGTGGGATTCTGTTATGAACGGCTTTGATAATGACAAACACCATCAGATCTGTGTCACATAATTGCAAAAAAGTGAAATCTGATAACTTCGCTGATAGGAAAAGCTGACAATATTGCTTTCATGTGTCTCAGAAAGATTTATGTAGTGTTATTTGTATGTCCATASGCATCTATTTCCAACCGGCTGGATAAATTGGAAATTTAAAGTTGATGTCAAACAACCTGCAAAACATAAGTGGTTGATGTCATAGCTAAGACTAAATAGAATACCCCAGTTACAGTACCTTTCAAAGGTATTGAGATGCCTTGGATTTCTTCACATTTTATTGTGTTACAAAGTGGGATTTGTATTGTATTTMTTTTCTCAACAATCTACACAAAATACTCTGTATTCAAAAGAAATAAAGGAAATATAGCTCCCTGAGTCCATACATGTTAAAAAACACATTTGACCGCCATTACAGCTGTGAGTCTTCTTGGGTAAGTCTCTAAGAGCTTTGCACACCTGGGATTGTGCAATATTTGCCAATTATTATGTTCAAAATGCTAGTCAGCAATTTTCAAGTCATGCCTTACTATTTCAAGCAGATTAAAGTCAAAACTGTAACTTGGCCACTTAGGAACAAACACTGTTTTCTTGGTAAGCAACTCCAGTGTAGATTTGGCCTTGTGTTGTAGGTTTTTGTCCTGCTGAAAGATGAATTCCAGTGTCTGGTGTAAAGCAGACTGAAGAAGGTTTTGCTCCAGGATTTTGACTGTGTATAGCCCTATCCCATTTCTTTTTATCCTGAAAAACTCCCCAGTATTTGATGATGTCAAGCATCCATGATTCAGCCACCACCAAGCTTGAAAATAAGGAGACAGTTACTCAGTGATGTGTTGTGTTGGATTTGCCCCAAAATAGGGCTTTGCATTTAGTCCAAAAAGTGTATTCATTTGCCATGTTTTTTTTGCAGTGTTATATTATTTTGTATATTTGTGTTATTCTTTTGACTCTATCATTTAGGTCATTCTTTTGGAGTCACTACAATGTTGTTGGTCATCTGCTAAATATGTGTATGTGACCAATACAATTGGATTTGATCCATCCTCAGTTCTCTCCCATCACAGCCATTAAACTCCGTAGCTGGTTTAAAATCCTCAATGGTCTGATGGTTAGATACCTGAGTAGTTTCATTCCCGTCCTGCTGCTCAGTTCAGAAGAACGACTGTTTCTTTGAGGTGCCTAGGTGGTTTAATACATGATGCACAGCATAATTATTAACTAGACCATGCTTAAAGAGATAGTCCATGTCTGATTTGTTATTATTACCCACCTACAAATGAGGCTTCCGAAAATCTCCCTGGACTTTGTAGTTGAATATGTGCTTTAAATACAATACTTGTCTGAGGGACCTTACAGATGTTGTATGAGGGACAGAGGAAGGGTTAGTCCTTTAGAAATCATGTCAAACCCTATTATTTCACAGAGAGTGAGTCCATGTACATGTGATTTGTGGGATTTGTTAAGCCAAACTTTACTCCTGAACTAATTTAGGCTTGCCTAAACAAATGGGGCTGAATACTTATGCAATGACTATATTTTATTTTATTAATAAAAAAAAAAGACATTACAGAGTTTTGTATGTACATGGTTGACAAAAAAATTACAATTTAATTCCACTTTGTAACACAATAAATTTGAAAAAAATCCAAGGGGTCTGAATATTTTTGTAAGGCAGCCTATAGCTGTAAAAACATCTCTATATTGCCGTAGATCTCTTTTTGATCCATGTGCAGAGACTGATCAACATGTGGTTTTACTGTGTTGAATAACCCTTTACTCTGAGATATGATAGATGAGACAGTAAAAACCGCAGTATGTATATCTGTCATTGAGGGACATGCAAGACAAATTGCAAGAAAAGGTAGACCTGAAGCTGAATCTGAAGACCTCACATCATGTTTGGTGTATGCATGACTAAAAAAGACACCGCTCTCTCGCAAACCGCCAGACAAAGCTACAGGGCCAACTGTCTGTGTGCATCGTGTACTACGATGTAGAAAAGAGAAGGGGAGATTTTGTTCCAAGTTCGACAAACATGTAGGTCTGTTCATGAATACATTTTGAAAAAACCTGTTCCTCCTCAACCACCCATCATTAATGTGACATTTTCCAAACTGTTTACAGTGAGCTTGCCTAGACCCTTGTGCTGTAGCTACAAACCCAGTAGAAATATAGAAATGTGTAGTATAGAGTACGAAGTGGCACTGGTAGAAATATATCTGTAACAGAGGGATTTAGGGTCATTTTGGGTATCAGCAACCAGAACAAGGATACAAGAACACATTTCCCTGTTCTGAATGTATTGCTTTCCAATTGAACTAGAGCAACTGAGTTCCCGGGTTAGCCCTCTGAACTGAAGCCAATATGCTTTACCTATAGACTACTAACACACAAATGATCACAATGCCAATCCCTTCCACTGAAAATACCAGGGATATGAAACAAAATCCTTGAATATTATGGAATCATCATATGTGTGAATCTGTAAGGTGCTTCAAAGTTGTTTTCACATACCGGATATGTTCATTCGATTTTTCATTGTACATTGGGGGTGCGGATTGATGTTTCTTTGTGAAAATGTATCAAAAACAGGCATACACAGCAAGATACAATAAACTAGAAACAATAAAAGTCTCCATATTAAAACTCTATTTACCCAATGAGATTGCACTTTACTGATTGCTAATCACTGCACAAAATGCACCAATCAAGTTTTTTTTTTAAAGAAAAAGTTTAGAAGAGGCTCAAGGTGATGAGCCTCAATGTGGTTGAGTCGATCTCGTGTGTTAACAAGATCCATTGAATGAAAAACAAAACAAATAGCAAAAACAACTCTGCATCTACATCACTGGTCCATTGCGATGCTCCGGATGCTTCTTAATCTAGAACACTGGTACTAGAACTTATTCTACAATACTGATTCTAGAACACTCAAACCAGTTTTTATAGGTACAATCTATGTGTGGATGGCACCCTCTGGTGCCGGGTTGTCCTGAAACACAGAGATTCAGGAAGCTGCTGTACGGCGGGAACTGTGCAACAATACTTTCCATAGGCAAATTGGAATCTGTGTCTTTTTATTCCATTGTCCAATCCAAGGCCCTATACTTCAAAACACATGCATACAGCCCTTCCATCCATTCATCCAGCCATCCAATCCATAGAGTTCTTTCACATTATAGACGCTAGAAAAGCAGCCATTTTGAACAATATAACCAAAACAAAGACAACAAGAACAAAACGGTTGCGATTCAAGTTTCCTTCCAAATGAACGAAGAACATCCCTCCAAAAAAACTCAGAAGTGAAACCATTTAAGAACAGTGCTAGGAAAAAAGACAGATTGTCGTAAAAACTCCAAACTCCAAAATGACAACAAAAGAGCCTTCTCCGGTTCCATCCCTCCTCAGTCAGTGAGGATCCAGAACCGACCCTGTTTTTTTTTTGCTCTGTGGACAGACAGACACCATTCTGTGCTTTTCGCTCTCTCTTCCCACTGCCTCACGGACAGACAACAGTGTGTGTCCAGTCCAGCTGAACCACATTGAGGGAGAGACCCCGCTCCCCCCTGCGGCGATGTGTGTGTGTGTGTAAATGTGTGCTTCTGCTTCGTCTGATGACATCATCACCCTGAAACTGTCTCACACCAGCATGTGTCTCCGTCGATGCAGAGCCAGGTGGTCCGAACGGGAGAAGCTGCGGTCACAGTCTGCACACTTGAAGGGCTTGATGCCTGTGTGTTTCCGGTAGTGGCGAGTCAGCTCGTCAGAGCGGGCGAACTTCCACGTGCAGCCATCCCAGGTGCATTTGTATGGCTTCTCACCTGGACAGGTCAACAGAAACAAACAGAAACAGAGACTGGGTGAAACAGTGACTTTCACAACATACAATTTGTGTGCATTCGCTAGTGTATTGGCTAAGTATTTCCCCATTTTCTACTTAGGTCTTATAATATGCTTGGAAAGTGTAGACATCACAAGCATCAAAAAGTAAACCATTTTGGAGACAGTTGGCAGGTTTCCATTGACCCAGGTTTATTCAACAAAAGTTTAAAAAAAAATAAAAAAATAAACATTGAAAGAAGTAATGGAAATGGCAGCTATGGGAGAAATGTTCTAATAATTGACAACAATTATATCTGCTGGACAGGGGTGGATTTTTCTTTTGTCTATCTTTCTTCTTCGTGACAAATCATGACGGAAATTGTGTTTTTCAAATAAATGATACTTTCTGAATAATTTTTAAGGTGTATGTCATCGTGTAAATAAACCTAATTCTAAATGCATCTTCTTGCTAAAAATCTATGTCTTTGCAGGATAAGGATTGTCCTGATTTTCAAGAATGCCTGAATTGCTATGCTTTGCTTTTCTGGTTGGCTTGATGAACTTTTCACCATCCAATTATTTCAGATATACAGGAGTGCAAGTTTCACCATAAAAATGACCATGGTGATACACTGACATGTGAACATGTTTAGAATATAGCAAATATAAGTAAATACTTGCATTCTATCCATGCTGGCTTCTGGGGGCTACCTCCCTGGTACATGGTAGGAGCAAAGGCCTATAGGCTGTCGCACAATTTTTCTAAACTGATAATGGAAAAACGTCAATCCCTTAATCTTCTAGTGATTCTTTTTTTTAGGTGTGACCTCCCTACTTCCAGCTGTTTTTATCCACACAAGACAGTTCAACGTAAATCAGTGATGTGCATAAACCCTGGATGACTAACAGGGGGAGCTGTAATGAAGCCACCGCACAGCCATCTTGTTACTTCTCCGCCATTGTAAAAAGAGATTTTGGAAGCTGTAGAAATGCATTTATGAATGTCTAGATTTGGTTTTGACACATTTATTCTATTACAGACCACTTAATGCATACGTTTAAATTATATTATGTTAGCTAAACATACAAATAGTAAATGAAAGCATTTTCCTTAAAGTATATATTTTTTGTACTAATGTTATTTTTCCCACTACAACCAAAAAAATGCTTAAATACATATAATGCTGTTCTTGAAACGTTTCATTAAAATACTGTGGAATTCCATTCATTCCTATGGATTACTTCTCTTACTGGAGAGTGGCAATATGGTCGACCAGTGGCTTCAAAGCCTCTCAATGGCCTATACATTGCATCAGCAATCCAAGGTTTGTATACATCATTGATGGAAACTCACCATATAAGGCAATCACTGGACAACTTCCCACCTCAGAGGAAGTTGCCGCACCGATATTGAGTAATTTGGAAATTCTCGTTTAGGTTCCACTTCGAAGACTGCAGGCTGCTAATACATATTCAGGAATTGGGGGTGGGGACGTTGTGGTGATTTCCACATGCAGCAGAGAAACAACAACAAATAGGGAACTGACGGACAAGCTGTCAGTGTAACTAGCTAGCATGCTAACTTTAGCTAGCTAATGACAGTTATGTATGCACCCTTCCTGTTAAGATAGTCATACTGTATGTCAGGTGAAAATAATTATTTCAGAAAAAGACTACCAGCCTACATGTCAAGAAATTAGTCTCAGCTAAACCGTTTCCATACAAGTTGTTGACATGTTGAGGGTTGACATTTGTCTGATTCTTGCTGTTTGATTATTCTATTTGATTCCAGACGCCATTCAATTTTGGACATGTACACTTTCAGCATGCTAGCTAGCTACAGTATATATATCAATGCATTATCTAAATCGTGGCAGTGAATCTGCCGTAGAAATAGAAAGAATATACGCTCCGGTAATGTGGATAGCATAGCTTTTAAACGTTTGGAGCATGTATTGAAATGATGGCCGAGTTTGTTTTGCATTGCCCGGTGCCCTGTGTGTGTGGAGATTTTCTTTAGGATCAATGGAATGGTTCTAAAATGCAATCATATCATGAAATATCAACATGTATAAAATATATATATATATATATATATATATACACTGCTCAAAAAAATTAAGGGAACACTAAAATAACACATCCTAGATCTGAATCAATGAAACATTCTTATTAAATACTTTTTTCTTTACATAGTTGAATGTGCTGACTACAAAATCACACAAAAATTATCAATGGAAATCAAATTTATCAACCCATGGAGGTCTGGATTTGGAGTCACACTCAAAAAAATTGGATAAAGATGGAAAAACAACACTAAAGGGCTTGAACGCAACTTTTGATGTAATGTCCTTAAAAAAAATCAAAATGAGGCTCAGTTGTGTGTGGCCTCCATGTGCTGTATGACCTCCCTAACATGCCTGGGCATGCTCTTGATGAGGTGGCGGATGGTCTCCTGAGGGATCTCCTCCCAGACCTGGACTAAAGCATCCGCAAACTCCTGGACAGTCTGTGGTGCAACGTGGCGTTGGTGGATGGAGCGAGCATGTTGTCCCAGATGTGCTCAATTGGATTCAGGTCTGGGGAACGGGCGGGCCAGTCCATAGCATCAAGCGCTTCTCTTTGCAGGAACTGTTGACACACTCCAGCCACATGAGGTCTAGCATTGTCTTGATTAGAAAGAAGAACCCGGGGCCAAAGCGTGGTCTCACAAGGGGTCTGAGGATTCATCTCGGTACCTAATGGCAGTCAGGCTACTCTGGCGAGCACATGGAGGGTGTGCGGCCCGCAAAGAAATGCCACCCACACCATGACTGACCCACCGCCAAACCGGTCATGCTGGAGGATGTTGCAGGCAGAGAACGTTCTCCACGGCGCCTCCAGACTCTGTCAAATGTGCGTGTGAACTGCTTTCATCTGTGAAGAGCAAGGGCGTCAATGGCGAATTTGCCAATCTTGGTGTTCTCTGGCAAATGCCAAACGTCCTGCACGGTGTTGGGCTGTAAGCACAACACCCACCTGTGGACGTCGGCCCTCATACACCCTCATGGAGTCTGTTTCTGACCGTTTGAGCAGACACATATGCACATTTGTGGCCTGCTGGAGGTAATTTTGCAGGCCTGTGAGTGCTCCTCCTAATCCTCCTTGCACAAAGGCGGAGGTAAGCGGTCTGCTGCTGCTGGGTTGTTGCCTCCTACGGCTCCTCCACGTCTCTGATGTACTGGCCTGTCTCTGTGTAGCCCTATGCTCTGGACACTACGCTGACAGACACAGCAAACCTTCTTGCCACAGCTCGCATTGATGTGCCATCCTGGATGAGCTGCACTACTGAGCCACTTGTGTGGGTTGTAGACTCCGTCTCATGCTACACTAGAGTGAAAGCACCGCCAGCATTCAAAGTGACCAAAACACTCAGCCAGGAAGCATAGGAAACAGAGAAGTGGTCTGGTGCACCACCTGCAGAACCACTCTTTATTGGGGGTGTCTCTTGCTAATTGCCTATAATTTCCTTTTTGTCTATTCCATTGCACAACAGCATGTGAAATTTATTGTCAATCAGTGTTGCTTGTGGACAGTTTGATTTCACAGAAGTGTGATTGACTGGAGTTACATTGTGTTGTTTAAGTGTTCCTTATATTTTTTGAGCAGTGTATATATATATACAGTGGGGACGAGACAAGTATTTGACACTGACGATTTTGCAGGTTTTCCTACTTACAAAGCATGTAGAGGTCTGTAATTTTTATCATAGGTACCTTCAACTGTGAGAGAAGGAATCTAAAACAAAAATCCAGAAAATCACATTGTATGATTTTTAAGTAATTAATTTGCATTTTATTGCATGACATAAGTATTTGATACATCAGAAAAGCAGAACATAATATTTGGTACAGAAACCTTAGTTTGTAATTACAGAGATCTACGTTTCCTGTAGTTCTTGACCAGGTTTGCACACACTGCAGCAGGGATTTGGCCCACTCCATATCAAGACCTTCTCCAGATCCTTCAGGTTTCGGGCTGTCGCTGGGCAATACGGACTTTCGGCTCCCTCCAAAGATTTTCTATTGGGTTAGGTCTGGAGACTGGCTAGGCCACTCCAGGACCTTGAGATGCTTCTTACGGAGCCTCCTTAGTTGCTGGCTGTGTGTTTCGGGTCGTTGTCATGCTGGAAGACCCAGCCACGACCCATCTTCATTGCTCTTACTGAGGGAAGGGAGTTGTTGGTCAAGATCTCGCGATACATGGCCCCGTCCATCCTCCCCTCAAATACGGTGCAGTCGTCCTGTCCCCTTTGAGAAAGCATCCCCAAAGAATGATGTTTCCACCTCCATGCTTCACAGTTGGGATGGTGTTCTTGGGGTTGTACTCATCCTTTTATTCCTCCAAACACGGCGAGTGGAGTTTAGAGCAAAAAGCTCTATTTTTGTCTCATCAGACCACATGACCTTCTCCCATTCCTCCTCTGGATCATCAGATGGTCATTGGCAAACTTCAGACGGGCCTGGACATGCGCTGGCTTGAGCAGGGGACCTTGCGTGCGCTGCAGGATTTTAATCCATGACGGCGTAGTGTGTTACTAATGGTTTTCTTTGAGACTGTGGTCCCAGCTCTCTTCAGGTCATTGACCAGGTCCTGCCGTGTAGTTCTGGGCTGATCCCTCACATTCCTCATGATCATTGATGCCCCACGAGGTGAGATCTTGCATGGAGCCCCAGACCGAGGGTGATTGACCGTCATCTTGAACTTCTTCCATTTTCTAATAATTGTGCCAACAGTTGTTGCCTTCTCACCAAGCTGGTTGCTATATTGTCCTGTAGCCCATCCCGGCCTTGTACAGGTCTACAATTTATACCTGATGTCCTTACACAGCTCTCTGGTCTTGGCCATTGTGGAGAGGTTGGAGTCTGTTTGATTGAGTGTGTGGACAGGTGTCTTTTATACAGGTAACGAGTTCAAACAGGTGCAGTTAATACAGGTAATGAGTGGAGAACAGGAGGGCTCTTAAAGAAAAACTAACAGGTCTGTGAGAGCCGGAATTCTTACTGGTTGGTAGGTGATCAAAATACTTATGTCATGCAATAAAATGCAAATTATTACTTAAAAATCATACAATGTGATTTTCTGGATTTTTGTTTTAGATTCCGTCTCTCACAGTTGAAGTGTACCTATGATAAAAATGACAGACCTCTACATGCTTTGTAAGTAGGAAAACCTGCAAAATCGGCAGTGTATCAAATACTTGTTCTCCCCACTGTATATATATATATATATATATATATATATATATATATATATATATATATATATATATATATGCACACTAGCTCCAAAATAAGTAAAACTTTACAAATTATCCAATGGATTATTATAATATGATCTTAATTTGATCTTCTTAAAATCTGATTTTAAACCTACCTCTCACTTAGCCTAACCCTAAACTTAAATTTCAGACCAAAAAGCTAATTTTTGTTTTCATTAATTTGTACTATATACCCAATTTTGAGTTTGTGGCTATTTAACCTTCTCCACTACTGTCCCGTCGATGTGGATAGGGGGTGCTCCCTCTGCTGTTTCCTGAAGTATGATCATCTCCTTTGTTTTGTTGACGTTGAGTGTGAGATTATTTTCCAGACACCACACTCCGAGGGCCCTCTCCTCCTCCCTGTAGGCCGTTACATCGTTGTTGATAATCAAGCCTACCACCGGTAGTCTCGTATGCAAACATGATGATTGAGTTGGAGGCGTGCATTGCCACGCAGTCTTGGCTTAACAGGGAGTACAGGAGAGGCCTGAGAACGCACCCTTGTGGGGCCACAGTGTTGAGGTCAGCGGAGACGTTGTTTCCTACCTCACAACCTGGGGGCGGCCTGTCAGAAAGTCCAGGACCAGTTGCACAGGGCGGGGTTGAGACAAGGGTCTCAAGCTTAAAATGACGAGTTTGGGGGTACTATGGTGTTAAATTCTGAGCTGTAATCGATGAACAGCATTCTTACATAGGTATTCCTCTTGTCCAGATGGGTTAGGGAAGTGTGCAGTGTGATGGCGAATGCATCGCCTTTGGACCTATTGGGGCGGTAAGCAAATTGGAGTGGGTCTAGGGTGCCAGGTAGGGTGGAGGTGATATGATCCTTGACTAGTCTCTCAAAGCACTTCATGATGACGGAAGTGAGTGCTACGGGGTGATAGTCGTTTAGCTCAGTTACCTTAGCTTTCTTGGGAACAGGAACAACGGTGGCCCTCTTAAAGCATGTGGGAACAGCAGACTGGGATAGGGATTGATTGAATATGTCCGTAAACACACCAGCCAGCTGGTCTGCGCATGCTCTGAGGATTTGGCTAGGGATGCCGTCTGGGCTAGCAGCCTTGCGAGGGTTAACACGTTTAAATGTTTTCCTCACGTTGGCTGCGGTGAAGGAGAGCCCACAGGTTTTGGTAGCGTGCCAGTGGCACTGTATTGTCCTCATAGAGAGCAAAGAAGTTGTTTAGTTTGTATGGGAGCAAGACGTCGGTGTCCGCGACAGAGCTGGTTTCTTTTTGAAATCCGTGATTGACTCTACACCCTGCCACATACGTCTCGTGTCTGAGCCGTTGAATTGCGACTCTACTTTTGCTCTATACTGACGCTTAGCTTGTTTGATTACCTTGCGGAGGGAATAGCTACACTGTTTGTATTCGGTCATGTTTCCGGTCACCTTGCCATGATTAAAAGAAGTGGTTTGCGCTTTCAGTTTTGCGCAAATGCTGCCATCAATCCACGGTTTCTATTTGGGGAAGGTTTTAATTGTCACCTTGGGTACAACATCACCGATGCACTTGCTAATAAACCCGCTCACCGAATCAGCATATACGTACATCAGTGTTGTCTGATGCTATCCGGAACATATCCCAGTCCACATGATCGAAGCAATCTTGAAGCGTGGAATCAGATTGGTCAGACCAGCATTGAACAGACCTGAGCACAGGCCTTTCCTGTTTTAGTTTCTGTCTATAGGCTGGGAGCAACAAAATGGAGTCGTGGTCTGATTTGCCGAAAGGAGGGCGAGAGAGGGCATCATGGAAGTTAGAGTAGCAGTGATCCAGAATTTTTCCAGCCCGGGTCGCGCATTCAATATGCTGTTAAAATGTTGGGTTTTCAGATTAGCCTTTTTAATATCCCCAGCTACAATAAATGCTGCCCCAGGATATGTGGTTTCCAGTTAACATAGAGTCCAATGAAGTTATTTCAGGGCTGTCGAGGTGTCTGCTTGGGGAGGATATACACGGCTGTGATTATAATCGAAGAGAATTCTCTTGGTAGATAATGCGGTCAACATTTGATTGTGAGGAATTGTAGGTCAGGTGAACAAAAGGACTAGAGTTCCTGTATGCTGTTATGATCACACCACAACTCGTTAATCATAAGACATACAACCCCGCCCTTCTTCTTACCCCAGGCAGCATTGTTCATGTGTTTCATGTCAAGACGCTACTCCTGCTTCTCGACTCCCAGCGTTTACGTTACAGGTTTAATGAATGATTTGTCCCAAATACAATGCGTTTAGTTTTTGAAATATTTAGGACACATTTATTTATTGCCACCTATTCTGAAACTGACTGCAGCTCTTTGTTAAAACTTCTTAGTGATCCCTTCGCGCGCCATTCCCGTTAACGGGATTGATTTGACAACACCCAGTGAAATAGCAGCGCGCCAAATTCAAAAACAGAAATACTCACAATAAGTGTTATACATGGGTTTAAAGATTAACTTCTTGTTAATCCAGCCACAGTGTCAGATTTCAAAAAGGCTTTATGGCGAAAGCAAACCATGCTATTATCTGAGGACAGCACCCCGTCAAACAAACACATGAAAATCATAATTCAACCCACCAGGCGCGACACAAAAGTCAGAAATAACGATATAATTCATGCCTTACCTTTGAAGATCTGCTTCTGTTGGCACTCCAATTTGTCCATTAAACATCACAAATTGTCCTTGTGTTCGATAAATTCTGTCGTTATATCCCCAAAATGTCCATTTATTTGGCGCGTTTGATTCCGAAAATACACCGGTTACAAATCGCGCAACATGACTACAAAGTATCTAATATGTTACCTGTAAACTTGCTCCAAACATTTCAAACAACTTTCCTAATCCAACTTTAGTATTTTTTAAACGTAAATAATCAATTAAATTTAAGACGGAATAAACCTTGTTCAATACCGGACGAAAACAAAGTGGAGTGAGCTTCCAGGTCGCGCCCCAACCACAACAGTACACTTGCCTATCCACCCAGAGAGGAAATGGCCACTTCATTTCTCAAAAGGAAAAACATCAACCAATTTCTAAAGACTGTTGACATCTAGTGGAAGCGATAGGAATTGCAAGCAAGTGCCTTAGAAATCTAGATCCACATAGAAACCCCATTGAAAAGAGAGTGACCTCAAAAAAAAACATTCCTGGATGGTTTGTCCTCGGGGTTTCGCCTGCCAAACATGTTCTGTTATACTCACAGACATAATTCTAACAGTTTTAGAAACTTTAGAGTGTTGTCTATCCAAATCTACCATATGCATTTGCATTTCCTAACTTCTGGGCCTGAGTAGCAGGCAGTTTACTTTGGGCACACTTTTCATCCGGACGTGAAAATAGTGTCCCCTAGCCTTAAGAAGTTTTGCAGTGATTTCTCTCGCTGTACAAGTTTACATGTATGGTGTTGAGTCATCTGCATACATAGACACACTGGCTTTACCCAGTGGCAGGTAATTAGTATAGATTTTAAAAAGTAAAAGGCCTAGACAGCTGCCCAGCTGCCCCTCTGTATTCTCTTTATTCACAATATATCAGGGGTATTAAGCCAGAATACGTTTTTTCCAGCAGCAGACTATGATTGAAAATGTCAAAATACATTTTTCAAAGCTTTTCCAAAATGTCCAAAATTATGGAAAATCTATCGTGATGGATTTATGGGTCCTTTATGGGTCCTTGAGGCAAATTTGTTCATCATGAGGAAAGACACAAGTCTCTAGGTCAAACGGGGCGACAAATATGAGGGTTTAAGTAAGACTGCTTATAACAACAGTCTCACTTAAGTCTTCTAGGACAATCTGTGCCATTCTTTTTGACCAAGTTACTCATGGCATCTAGTTTCTGTGTGCCAAATTAGTAAAAACGTTACCAATCTATGCTTCAGTTATTTAACTAAGTTAAGATTTTTTTTTTGTGAATTTATAGAATAACAATAGGTAGCAGCATCGTGTATAGTTAAATGTGTTTGTGCATGTGTGATGGTTTGTGTATGTATGTGTGGGGTCAACGTGTGTGTGTATGAATATGTGTGTGTGTGCGCAAGAGTAACATTGTAAGTGGGTGTGAGTGTGTGAATAGAGTTTGTGCTGCCGTGTCAATAACATGTCTCAAAAAATGTGCTATTGTGACCAGCAAAGTCACACTAGATCTAAGGCAATATTCAACGTTTGTCTAGGTCCCCTGGATGTCGGGAGATGGCTTCAATATCGGTCACTAGAGGCAATGGTGAGCGCTATTACCATCAAGTAGGCTCGCGGCTTGATATGACGTAGTGGATAGGGATGGTAGATGGGTATAAGCTCCAGCTCAGAGAATCACAGGTTCAACCCCAGTGCTAGGCACTCATTTTTGTTATTTTTGTTTTAACCCTATCCCAAACCTTAACCCTACCTTAACTATTCAGAACTGATGCCTAAATTTAACAGTCAAATTCAAAGTTTACCGACAAACGTGAATAATGCAGTCAGACCGTGAGATCTTGTTGATTGTGAAGAGCCTTACATGTGTATTCACTTTCCATGCGTATTAGAGCGAGGGAAATAATTTTATTCAGGAAGATAGTGAGACATAGACTTTAATTGATGAAGACAACTGTAATGAGTTGGTGAAGCCACACACATGCGCGTGCGCACACACACACACACACACACACTGACCTGTGTGCGTCCTCCGGTGTGCTTTTAGATGGGAGCTCTTGGTGTAGACCTTATTGCAGCCCTCAAAGTCACACCTGTGGATGCGTCTCTTCTTGGAGTCGGGCGACTCTGACCTCCGTGGGCGGCGTATGCTCTCAATACTGAATGGTGACATGGAACTGCAACAGGAGAGGAAGAGGTGGCTCATTAGAATTTAGCATCCTTAGCATTTTCAGCATCTTTCATTTACATTATTAGTTTGGATATCAACAACTGTATGGTCCATTCTTAATGAGCAAAACCCAACATGAGACTGTGTATGCATTGACTATTGTAATTCCACCAATGGTGTCATTCATGTATATTAATATTCCTTATAATACATATAGGAGTATATACTCAACATTTCGTGGAGAATGTGGACTCAACCATCTTTTGAAGTATGAAAATCACTAAAATAATATTTAGATTTTTCCCTTCAAGCTCTTCTTTCTCTTGTAGGCTTTGTCATGTACACTTATACTACAACAGCATTGTACTTTTATGTAATGTAATTATGTAACGTATGAAATATTTCAACATCCCCCAAGCTCCAAGTTCTTCACTAGAAATACTAGGAAATAGATCAAATTTCACATTTTATGACATGTTCATTCTGAGATATCGTGAAAGAATTTCAATGGCCTTTAGATGGTGCTCTAGCACCTTGGTAGAAACCCCTACAAGGCACAGGAAACTGGATGAGGTAAGACTGTTATTTTTACCGTTCCCATTGATTTATCAATCATCAGAAGGCAATGTCATATTTTTTTTTCTTCCATGCAGTTCAATGAACATAATTTCTGTTGAGTTGTTTATATTGGTATCAATAAACTGTCATGACATTTCGTTTCAAATTAGTAGTACACGTGGGGGGGGGGGGGGGGATACAGGAGAACGAGGAGCAGCCAAAGTCTATTTGGGGCTAGGAAAGGAAGGAGAAAAGGAACAAGAAGAGCAGTCTCAGTGGGATCTGTTTTTTTTCTGGAGGGTGCATAACAGGGCTCTTTCGAGGTTGGAAATGAGAAGAGGTTCGGGTTGCAGACAGAAGAGAGAGGGGAGGAGAGAGGGGAGCAGCAGTCGTGGCTGCTGGGGCCGGGGTAGGTGTTTTGGGTGGTGGAGGAGAGAGGCGTGGCCAGAGAGGCCCTCCGGTGAACTGTCTCAACCACCCGCCTCCCACTTCCTGTCTCGCTGATCCACCCACACGCTCGCTCGCACACACACAGGGATCACCTGTTGCTCTTGGCTAGCTGCCTTGCTGGGGCCGTGGGGCTGAACAGGAAATGAGAGCATGGGTCAGATATGAGACTGAACTCCCAGCTCTGCTCTCTCTCTCTCTCTCTCTCTCTCTCTCTCTCTCTCTCTCTCTCTCTCTCTCTCTCTCTCTCTCTCTCTCTTCTCTCTCATCTCCCTCCTCTCTCCTCCTTATCTCCTCTCATCCTCTCTCTCTCTGCACCCTTCTTTCTCATTCTCTCTCAGCCACAGAAGCTCAAACTAACTTCCCCTCTCTATTTCTCACTTTAGTTCCTCACCCTCTTTCTTTCTCCCCCAAATGTGCACTTCCTCTGAGCAAAGAGGAGACTCAGTGTAGCAAACAACAGCGCAACTATTGGCACAAATAAGGTTGAGACTTATTGGCAAACATACTGTACAATATATAAACTGTACAGTACATAAACATAGTCAACACATACTCAGTCGAAACTGATTAACCTACTCAAAATGATGTACACTGAGTATACTAAACATTAGGAATGCCTGCTCTTTCCATGACATAGACTGACCGGGTGAATCCAGGTGAAAGCTATGATACCTTATTTATGTCATTTGCTAAATCAACTTCAATCAGTGTAGATGAAGGGGATGAGACAGGTTAAATAATTATTTTTAAGCCCTGAGACAATTGAGACATGGATTGTGGATGTATGCCATTCAGAGGGTGAATGGGCAAGACAAAATATTTAAGTGCCTATGAACGTGGTATGGTAGTAGGTGCCAGGTGCACTGGTTTGTGTCAAAAACTGCAACGCTGCTGTATCAAGTTTCCCATGTGTATCTATAATGGTCCACCACCCAAAGGACATCCAGCCAACTTGACACAACTGTGAAAATTATTCATGATTATTATTTGACCATGCTTGTCACTTATGAACATTTTGAACATCTTGGCATAGTTCTGTTATAATCTCCACCCAGCACAGCCAGAAGAGAACTGGCCACCGCTCATAGCCTGGTTCCTCTCTAGGTTTCTTCCTAGGTTTTGGCCTTTCTCGGGAGTTTTTCCTAGCCACCGTGCTTCTACACCTGCATTGCTTGCTGTTTGGGGTTTTAGGCTGGGTGTCTGTACAGCACTTCGAGATATTAGCTGATGTACGAAGGGCTATATAAAATAAACTTGATTTGATTTGATTTGTGGGAAGCTTTGGAGTTAACTTGGGCCAACATCCCTGTGGATGGCTTTCGACACGTTGTGGAGTCCATGCGGAGTTAGCTAGAAAGTTATACCAGTTATCAAATAGGATACTAGCTAGCTTTTCATGCGTGGCAGTACCAGTGTTGTCAAAGCTGGTAGACCGTCTCTGGTGATGTCAACATTACAACCAGGATGGACTGTCAAATTGGATGAAAAAACGCTGTCACATACACAGATGGAGCTCTCCTCTATGGGCGAGCATGTTGTTAACTGTCAAGTAGCTAGCTAGATGTGTCTCGATAATCTTGCTATTGCATAAAAAAAATGCGTACATCAAAATATCTCTTAATACATATCTCTTAGTCGACAATTTCTCTAACATTTGACTCATGGTTCTTGCACAGGAAAGAGGTGGAGACCGTTTTCAAGGACCTACCAGATCACAAAAAACTGTGAACAGCAAGGGGGAGACAAAAAATGATGGTTAGGGCGAAATCAACCATATGACCACTAGGTGTCATCGTATACCCACAGATCAAATTGATTTCCACAGTACGTGATGAAGTCCACTAGCTTGCTTCACTGTTGTAAAATAACACTATTGCATATTATTTGTATATTAACATATCTGGGACATTTTGGAGAAAACATGGATTTGTTAGACACCAGTGGAGGGTCCTCAGAGGAGGAAGGGGAGGACCATCCTCCTCTGTAAAATTTCAGTAAAAAAATAGTAAACACTAAAAAAGTTATCGTTTTTAGATGAAAGTATACAAAATATATTCATGTCACCAACTAATTGATTAAAACACACTGTTTTACAATGAAGGTCATTAGTAACTTCAACAGCACTCTCTGAGGTAGCACCATGTTGTAGCCGGAGGACAGCTAGCTTCTGTCCTCCTCTGGGTACATTGACTTCAATACAAAACCTAGGCTCGTAGGCCTCACCCCCTTTCATAGACCTACATGGTAATTATGACCACTTCCGGAGGATGACCTCCAACCAGTCAAAGCTTTTGCAGTATGAACTGACATGTTGTCCAATCATAGGATTATAATCAGAGAATGAACACAGTGTGTTGTATTGAGAAGCTTGATGAGTTGGTGACATTATTGGATCGAGATTGAAAAGTGATAGTTGAGCATTTTTGGGATATTATTCAATTAAAATTAGTTTAATAAATTTACTGGAGACGGAGGAGGTAAATAGTTTTCCTGGTTTTAGAGCTTTATTTATTTTTATGTCCAGTTAGTCCATTTTATTTAAATTTGCCTTGCTAAATTCAGTAGCAAGTAGCAGTAGCGAGCTAGCTAGCTACCAGCTCGAGTGTGTAGTTTTAACCGTAAATGCTACCGATAATGTTGTTGAATTTTTGTTGAAGAACCCCATTCTCTGGGATATGTGGAAAATGTGCGAAATAAAACCGAGGGTCGACCTCTGCCTGAGATCATTTTCATGAAGAAGGATGAAAAAGTGAGGGTGTTCAAAACCAATTGGTATCAAAAGTAGAGCTGGTTAACAGGGAGCCTTTAATCAAGCCGCCTGTATTGCTGGCCTTGCCTGCTTTTTGAAAAGTCTGATTACAGTGACCGACATGGTGACCGACAAAACAAAAGCAGGGAGCATATGAATGCCCACATCAGATTCAAGCTTCTGGAAAAAAGCTGCATCGATCATGACGAAGGTCTGCGTATTCAAACTATGCAACACAACGAGAAAGTAAGATGAAACCTGGATGTTCTCAAGCGGCTTATGAACACCACTGGGTTTTGGTTCATGCAAGAATGAGCTTTTAGAGGACGTGACGAGAGGGAAGTTCCGCTAAGAAGGGAAACTACAAGGAGCTCGCAGCGATAATTGCATGTTACGATGCTTTACTTGCTGAACATATGGAATTTTCAACTGTCTTTTCTGGGAATGTCAAAATCAATTCAGAATGATTTGATAGCTTCCATCGCGTCATCCATTAAAAGTGAGATTAAAGAGAGAGGTTGACGCACCATATTGTTTCGCGCGCGCACTCAAGTAGGCTTTCCACTTTCCACTCCTCCTGTATTTATTTAGCAAAGATGATAACACATAATCACTCCAGACAGACCCAAGCAAAAACGAATTGCATAAATGTTGCAGCAGCCTAGGCTACACCTAAACATGAGAGATCTGACATGCTGTATGGGATGAAAATGAGACTATTTTTCAGTCTGATCAACTGTAGGCTACCAATAAGAGCAGCCGCATACAGCCTATGTGCCCTGTCCATCTGGTCAGGGTAAACTAATTGGTAACATTATGTATTCATAGTCCATTTGTGTGTCAGGAGAAAATGTGAATGTGATCAAATTTGGTTAAAATTCAAAATTGGGCTGGGTAGGCTGGCTATACATTTTCAATCCAAATGTATTAGCTGTAATTAATCAATCAACATAATAGTGATGACAGATGTGAGTACATGTTTTATAAAGCCTAAAGTTGCATGATGCAAACATGCATAAAGCAAGCTCAGCCCTGTGAGTTCTATTGTCTATGAGTTGCTGTCTCTGTGTCTGGGTAGAGGAAATCCCCTCCTAATCATGTCTAAATATAATTCATATAAACAAGTATAAGGTTGCTGCAGTTTGTCAACTCTCTCCTGACATGAACTGAAGCCACGTATCATGTGACCGCTCATCCACTGGCACATTGAATGTTTCCTCTCCAAGCAGTACCCCTATACATTTTCTCTCATTACTGTATGTAGAGTCAATCACACACAAAAAAAAACAATCACATTATTACACATCAAGGATTTTACTAACTGTGTAGTGTGTTGTGTTATTGTTTTTTGTCTTCCCAGTCAAATTCTGTCCTGCACTGAAGTCATGCCTCTGAACACCTCAACTCATGGCTCATAACCTCATTCAATCACTGCTGTGATCCCTTCCCAACACTGTAAGTAGCTCTCTCATTCCCATTCCCCATAACATTGTACTATAAATGTCTTTATTAAATGTTTTAGGTTAAAATAATTTGTCTTTGACGTTTTTGAAACACACTTTGTCGCCTCCGTGCCTATACCGTGGGTCTCCCATCCTCCTCCATGTTTCAAGTCACCAGCCTCCACTGTTAGATACATACATACATACATACATACATACATACATACATACATACATACATACATACATACATACATACATACATACATACATACATACATACATA